>NC_137791.1:19492620-19665120 GCF_963383645.1 Muscardinus avellanarius
TATTTTTTTTAGCTTTTTCACAATCCTGTAATTTGTAGAAAGTTGAAGGTAATACAAATGACTCTTGCCCACATAAATGCAAATTAGTTGTGTCAGAGACAATGCAACTGATTACCATCTATAGATAGACCCATGTTACATGTCTGTAAATTTTAGCATTATTTATCTTCCTACATATGAATGTGGTACCCTGAACTCTCCTTCAAAACAGTTTTAGCTTCAATGAGTCTCTCAATAATTAATTATTTAAATAAAATCTAATCTAAGTTACATTTCCTTGTCAATTCATTTCAGCATTCCTTACCTACCTATGTGTATATGGTTCTTGAATTTTTTCAGCCAGTTACATGTTACTGGTTCCTTTAAAATTATTGAGTTAACTAAAATCTATGATGCATAGATTTATATTTATTTGAAGAAATTATTCTGGTTTTTAAAAACACTAGCTTTTAACTAGGTGTGGTGGCTCATGCTTGTAATCCCAGCATTTGGGAGGGTGAGATTGGAAGATCACAGTTTGCAGACAGCCTCAGCTACTTAGTGAGGCCCTTTGCAACTCAGTGAGAACCTGTTTGAAAATAAAGAATAAAAAAATAGGGCTGAGGGGGGGTGGCTCAGAGGTAGAATGCCCCTGGGTTCAATCCTCAGTACCACACAAAAAAAAAAAATAGCCCTTAAGCCAGGTGTGGTGGTACATACCTGTAATCCAAGTATTGGGGAGGGTGAGACAGGACATAGGTTCACAGCCAGCTTCAGAAACTTACGAAGATCCTCATCAACTTAACAAGTCCCTGTTTCAAAATAAAAATTAAAAGAATAAGTCTGGGTACATAGCTCAGAGGTAGAATGCTTAGCTATTCAATCTCTGGTAGCAAAAAAAGAAAAAGATATAGATAGATGATTGACTGATTGATTGATGATAAATAGATAAAGATAAATGAGTTTAAGGCTAATACTTATTATATATAGGCTAATATAGTATAAATAATACATTAATATATAATAAAAATATAGATTGAAGGCATATTATATATATATATATATTTTTTTTTGGTGGTACTGGGGGTGGAACCCAGAGGCTTTCAACTTCTGGGCTATACTCCCAGACCTATTTTATATTTTATTTGGAAACAAAGTCACACTAAGTGGCTGAGAGCCTCACTAAGTAGCTGAGGCTGGCTTCGAATCTGTGTGATCCTCCTGTCTCAGCCTCCCAAGCACGGGGATTACAAGTGTGTGCCACCACACCCAGCAAAGGCTAATGTGTATTATTATATATCAATATATAGATAGACATAGAATAGGAAAATTCACACCATAGTCCTGTCTAGCTCAGAGCTCTCCCCCGCTGATCCCATTGTCCTTCTTGGAAGCAGAGCCTTCAGTCTCAGCTCTGATCTCAGCCAACTTTTGAATTCACATATTCTCCTGGGCTTCAGCTCTCTCGTGGTTAGAATGAAGGGGGTGGATTCTGTACTCTTTAAGATCCAGCCGAGCCCTAACTTTTGTGGTTGTAATCAATGTTGCGAACATGCCCTTCTGTTCTTTCCCCTCTGTGGTCCCTTGTGAGATTTTCTTCCCTTTTTCCTGATACTCTTACACAGTTTGTCTCAACTTACGATGGTTCAACTTGCAATTTTTTGACTTTACAATGGTATAAAGGCAATAGATACTCAGTAGAAACCATATGTTGAATTTTTAATTTTGATCTTTTCCAGGATCACAATATGCATTGCGCTATTCCCTGGTGAAGCTGTGCCACAAGCTGCAGCTCCCAGTCAGCCACGAGTTCACAAGGGTAAACAACTGTCCTCTACAGCGTACTTTGTGGCCAGGACTTTTGGGGTACCGGTATTCAACAAATCCAACTTTTTATGATGAACTGAGCTTGTGTTAGATGACATTCCCCAGCTGTAGGCTTACATCAGCCTCCTGTGCGTGCATGAGGTGGGTTAGACTAAGCCATGACTTTCAGCAGGCTAGGGGCACTACATGCACTCTGTGTCATAACCAGCTTGTTCATCACTGTGACCGAAACACTCGACAAGAACAACTTAGAGGTTTGTTTTGGCTCAAGGTTTCAGAGGTTCTGTATATAGTAGGCCACTCCAAGGCAGAAATAGCATGGTGGCAGAGTGTGGTAGGGGAAAGCTGCTCAGCTAATGGCAGCCGGGAAGGAGAGAGAGGAGCACTCAGGAGCAGAGCCCCGCGGCCCCCGCACCACACACCACCCAGGCGACCATTCACGCTGGTAACCCCTCTGGCGACTCACCCACTGGTGAGGCTGGAGGCCCACGGCTCAGTTACTTCACCTCTGAACATGCTGCCAACGCATGAGCTTTCCTGGGGGCACTTCAGATCCAAACACCAACAGTGACCTACGCTTCCACGGGCCAGCGCCTTGTCAGGACATAATCCCCCTAAGTAAAGGACCATCTGTATTGACTTATTTTATCTTCCATCATGCTCTGTCTTTATTTTCCTTCTCTTACTTTCTCAAGATTTAGTTCCTCTGTATCCAGATTCCTATCTCCTCAACCTCCCAAACACATACATACATGCATGGGCACACATGTACACATGTGCACATGCATACACACTGTGTACATGTGTGTACACACATGCACATGCCCGTGTGTACGTGTGTGCACATACATATACATGCACATTTGCACTTTGCATGTACACACATGCATACACATGCATGCCTATACATGTATGTGCATGCGCATGTGCATGTGCACATGTACGTGTGTACGTGGACGTGCACACACATACACACATAGATATGTGCATGTGTACACGTGTGCACATGTATGCACACATGCATACACATGTACACATGCACATACACAAACACACATGAACCATTTTGTGGGAACCAAAAGACTATAAGAAACATGTTACTTATTATAGGATTACATGGAAGAAACAAGTAATCTCCACTCACTTTGCCCTTACTCCCTCCAAAGAAACAACCTCGACAAACAGGAGCGTCACTAAAAAACCAGTAGAACAAACAAACCACTCTGCTCTCACCATTCAGCCCAGCCCAGAGGTAGACAATAGCACAAGCAATGAGTTTTCTTTTCTCCACTCAGATTCCCCCTGGGTCAGGAGAATGCACATTCTTAGGGTCACTCTGTAGTTCACATGGGTGCTATAGTTTAAATGTGCCCCCTTCAGAAGGATGCTGAAGCTTAACCTCCACAAGGTTCTATGGAGAGGTAGGGCCTTTGGGAAGGTGACTAAGTCCTGGCTCAGTCCTTGTGAATGGATTAGCGCCTTATACCAGCGCCCTGGAGGTGGGGGCCTAGCTCAGCCCTCTTTTTGCTTTGTTGCTCTCCCAGCATGTACAGGAGGACACAGTCCTTGCCCCTTTTCCCACGTGAGGACACAGCAGGAAGCCCTCGCCAAACACTGAATGTCTGCCTTTGATCTTGGACTTCCCCGACTCCAGAAATACAAGAAATAAATTTCTATTGCGTTTTAATTATTCCATCTGTGGTGTTTTGTTACAGCAGCACAAACTGAAGCAGCAGAGGCCTGCTCGGCCTGTGTGGTAGCACTTGGGAGCTCCTGATTCTCTCCCTGCGCTTCACACAAGGGAGCAAGAGACTGCACCCTGTGGGAATCTGCTCGTGCAAAATGTGTTTGTGTGTATTTTTCTACCCAGGTCAGTTAAGAGTTCAGATGGCTTTTTTTTTCTATTCAAGGAAAGACCTAAGTAAGAAAGCCAAATTAGATTCTCCCAAGAGTTGTTTCCCACATTATTGTCCAATGTGATGTGATTTCTAAGGTTTCTAACAGCTCATAAAATGCCCTGAGGTGTTTGGAGGTGAAAGGAATTGTGTCCAATAAAGCCAGCAAGAGGGACTCACAGGCCACGGAGATGTTTGCACAAAGCTACGGCTCTTCCTAGGGCCTCAGTGTTCTCAGAAGGGGAGTAAATGGTCCATGTGGCTGCAGCAAAGGGCCTGTGTAGGCAGGACGGGGGAAAGGAAGAGATTAGCAGAGGGAAGTCTCCAAACATGAAAGCTGGACGACAAGAGCCAAACTGCCCTGCATTGCCAGAACTCACAGCAGGAGTCGCCCATCCAATCTGCCTCCTTGTAACTAACTCAACAAAGAGTGAAATATGACTTCTGAAATGTCTCCAGGTACCAATTGAAATGAGTACCAGACAAATATCAAGAAGTCATTTGACCCTAATTGCTAAAAAGCACAATTATTAGAAAATGAATGTGGCCGGGCGTGGTGGCACCCGCTTGCAATCCCAGCGCTTGGGAGGCTGAGACAGGAGGATTGCACAGGTTCAAAGCCAGCCTCAGCTACTTAGTGAGGCTCTCAGCAACTTAGTGAGACCCTGTTTCCAAATAAAATATAAAATAGGTCTGAGAGGATAGCCCAGAGTTAGAAAAGCCCCTGGGTTCCACCCCCAGTATCACACACACACACACAAAAAGAATGTGGGGTTGGAAGTTTATGCCTTCCTTTCTTCATAAAAGGATGTGGGGTGGGGGATCTTTCCTTCCTCTTACTCCACCCTTTCTCAGCATCAAGAAGTTGTTTAGCAAACATCATTAGAAGTAAACATGCATAAATGCAGGAACCTCAAATACTTGAGGGTGCCTTAATGACTTGGGAAATTGGGTTTGAGAACACAGTCATTTCCCCTCAGAGAATTTCCAATTCATATTCACTGTGATTGGCTTTGATTATGGACAGTGACATGTTAGTCACCTTATTTAATGGCTATTGCCGGCATCTCTACAGGGGATCTCTCCCCATAGTGGTTAACTTTTGAAAAGTAAAGACCTTCAGGGAAAGATTGCCATTCTAGTAAACTCACACATTTGCTTAAATATAAGACTTCTTGCTTTTTTTTTTTTTTTTTTTTTGCTTCAAAGTCTAACAAGCACGCAATAAATGTAAGATGGCAGACCCAGAAGTGTGGCTCTGTGGTCGACTATGTGCTTAGCATGCACAGGGCCTTGGGTTTATTTACCAGCAACACACACAAACACACACACACACACACACACACACACACACACACACACACAGATAGCAAGCTTCCCTTCAGCCCTTTCCTGCCTCCTGCACACCTTCATCCTTGGTCTGTCCCTCCCCACTGAGATGCACCAGGTGTCTTAGTCCAGACAGCTAGGTGGCTAAAGCAATAGGAACTTGTTTCTCATAGCTCTGGAGGCTGGACAGACTATGATTAATTTGCCAGCAGAACTGGTACCTGGCGAGGGCTCCCTGCCCTTGGGCTGTGGATGGCCACCTTCTAACTGTGTCCTGACATGGCCTTTTCTTTGGGCTCAAGGTGAAAGAACGAGAAGTCATTCTTCTTCTTATAAGGCCACTAACCCTATCTAGAGGACCCCATCCTCATAACTTCATCTAGCTCTAATTAGACCTCCCAAAGTTCCCATCTTTGAATACTATCTCATTGGAGTTTAGGACTTCAACATATGATATCCTGTCCAAGTAGACAGAAACACCTTTACAGACAGACCCAGAAACATTTTACCAAACATCCAAGCATCCCAAGGCTGGATCACAGGACACAAGGTTAACCATCACATTAGTCTACCTTGACCTGCCTTCTTCTCCATTCTTCCAATGTTCAGTCCTCATTTCGGCTATTCACACAGTTTTGTGGTTTTCTCCATACCCAAGGCCTTGCTAAGAAACCCCTTGACTGCTCTAAAAGTTGCTACTAAGGTATTGATGAATGCAACAATTACTTTCCCTGCTTGCATTTATGATTTAACTAAGGAAGAAAAAAATCGGTGTGGTAAAACACACGCAGAATCTTTAAAGGGCACAGCTCAGCAGGATTAAACACCTTCACGATGTTAAACTAATATCACCACTATCTAGTTCAGCACTTTGCCATCACCCCAGAGGATATACCACACCAAGTAAGTGGTCACTCCCCACTGCCCCTCCCAGCCTTGTCAATCACTATCTGCTTTCTTTCTCTCCAGATCTTCCTCCTCTGGATATTTCAGACTACAAGGCAAAGTCACTGGGTTTGAACAAATACACCTGAATTTATCCACACAAACGAATGACGTCGGGTCCAAGTAGACAGCAACATTCCAAGGATTTTCAAAACAGTCACATATAATGTCACCTATAAAAATATGAGGTTTCATGTCTGGCTTCTTTCACTTCACTAAGGAAGATTCTTAGCTTCCTTAGCTAGGAAGTGTAAAATAGAAAAGAAAGTAGAATCTATTTTGTGGCATAAGGATTTGAGGGTTGTTTTTAAATCCTTACAGACTTTCCACTTCACTCTTAAAAAGACTTAGGGAACTCGTCTGCTTCATCTGCCCCCAATTTTCTGCCCTGTGTGACCAGCTCACTCCATTATAGATGTCAGGCAGCCTGATCACACGCTGGCTCTGGGCCAAGAGGGAGCCCATGAGGACACTTTGGGGCACGCACTCTCCTCTATCAGCGAGGCCCTTTTTTCCCTGAAAGTGACCTAGCAGGATCGTAGGGGTCCTGCAGCCCTGAGGGACACTAGGATGCTTAATAAAAATAAAAGCAAGCATAGTTCTGGCAGTGATGTAAATTAGTTGTGGGCTTTATTTGAAGAGAGACAGATTAATTTTTTTAAAAAGAAAGAAAACAGACACCACATCAATTCCAAAAATCATTTCCAGAAGAAAATGTGTGACCCAATGTGAGTCAAAGATACTGCAACATGGTTTGTGCGTTGGGTCAAATCAACTAGTGAGTTTAAAAGGAACGCAAGTTTGCTCAAATACTGGCTGCTGCAATGTGGGTAGCTTGACAGAATACGCAGCTTTATTGGGACGTACCACATGGATGACCAGTCAAGACTACAAATCTCCTGGAGTTTTGTGGGAAAGGAGCAGCTTGGCAGCCCCCCAGCCTGAAGGCCCTGAGAATGGCATGCCGCGAAAGCGCAGGGTCCCCGGGAGCAGCTCTCAACCCTGAAGCACTGAGAGGCCCAGTTAGAGGATTTTAGTCTGAGTCACGGATTTTATTTGTTATAGTCTTGCAAGTTTATTTGCTCTAAAGAAGGCACATAAGTGGAGGCCTGTCTTTTTTCAGCTTTAGCTCTTCCTTTTTTTTTAATCAGTCTCCTTTTTTTAATCAATAACCAAACATCAATACATTATATTTTAATCTTTATTCCTATTCTGTTAAAATTCATATATTTGCAAAGATCAAAGTCTGGATTCATCCTCAAACAGGTTCATGGTTCATGTTTTTCTGCTTCTATTTCAAAATATAGACCACGCGGCCTTTGTAATTTTATTCTATGAGGACTCTCTCAGATTTAATCACATACACAAGCACAGCAGTAATTCACTAAACAAACCCATGTGCAGACAAAAGGAACATCACAGGCCTGATCTGGGCACAGAGGCATTTGTATTGTTCTATTCTTTTTCAGAAGTTTCTGGAGTCTGTAACTGAATGCAGCCAAGTCTGGTTATAAATTCACAATGATTTCTCTGCAAATAATAGCATTTGTCCTTTTATGAGGTCTTTCAGTTCAAAAGGATCCTTATTTCACTCCATAAATATTTACATTCAAAGACATGACTACAAGACAATGTCACTGGATTTAAACAAATATACCTGAATTTATCCACACAAGTGAATGATGTCCCATCCAAATAGGAAGCAATATTCCAAGGATTCTCAAAACAGTTCTAGAACTTCAATTGCCTCCCTTCGTACACTAAGGAAATTGCTTTGAATTTCCTGACCGTTTTTTAAAATCTTTTTCTTATCAAGGTAAGTATTATTTTTGGCAATGATCAAGTCATTCAACAAGGCAGATAGTATTTAACTGAATGGAATTGCTTTATGACTAAATTAGAAGTGACGACAATATAATAAGGTGAATTTTTTTCTTTAATATGATTCCTTAACCAGTCCTAAAAGCAATCCCAAAAGAAGTCCCTAAAAGTTTTAAAACAAATAGAAGCCCTGTGGAAATATCTAAACTTCCAAAGCAACTCCTTTGAAAAAGATGCCATTAATTTGAATATAGAGTTTGTTTGTTTGTTTGTTTGTTTGTTTGTTTGTTTTAAAGAAAAACAGGCTAGCCTCACTTTGTTTGATGCTCTCAATGTCTCTGAGCTGAGTATTTTCTCCCCGTTTACAAAGGAAGAAACGGGATTTAAGCAGCAGAAAACCATGGCACACCACTAGCCAGTGGAAGAAATGCACTTAGAATCAGCCTGTCACGGGTGAGGGAAAACGCCAAAGTCCACACCCACCTGTTTGGGAAATGAAATGAAAGTATCTTCCCACAGGCAGCCTTTCTTTTTTCCCCAAAACTTACATGCTATTAATCCCCCAATTTCTTTTTTCATTAATCTCAATAATTCTTTTATCATACTTTTCCAAAAATGAAATAAGACAATTACTTCCCAACCTGGGAAAATAAAATGTTCTATGAATTTTTATCTTCTTACTTATACAATAAGCCTTTGGAACAGTTCAGTGTTTGAACCAGTTAGATGTTTGGGTGGGACATTTAAAAATAAAGCAAGCTAAATAAAGAACTGATAAAGTGAATATAACAAAATAAAATCATGATCCTTAGTTAAAAGACACTAGGAAATTTAAGCATCTACAGGAGGAGAAGATTAGAGATTTAAATTAAGGAAAGAATAAGGAAGAAGTCCTTCCCAAAAGAAAAGAAAATTGAGAATCAACATCAGGGTATTTCATTTGACCTTAGAGACATATTTTCCTGGTGACCTTTTGTTTTTAAAAGTGTTTTTTTTAATTTTTTTAACTTGTTAGCAGCTCCAATTTATCAGCCTCTCAACTTCCCTTTATTCTGCCTAAAACTCATACATTTTCCATTTTATTTTCCTGCTCAGACTAACAATTTGAAAGGAAAAAAATAAAACAAAATGTTAAATAATGAGTTTTCCATCATCTTGATGGGTAAGAATTTATTTTCAAAATATAAGTTCTATAGGCTATTAAGTTTTCGTGATACCACCTTATGTTTGTGAGAATTTTATTTTCATTTGCCTTCGTTGCCATTGAAAGAACATAACGCTACCAACGCTACTTGAATCTTTTAAGTGCTTACAATGACCTAAAAATACTCTTATCCAGAAATTTAGATTTGTAAATGTTATCAGAGGAGTTCCTGAATCTCCAAATTACTTTTTCAGATTGATTCTGGCTTTTCTTTTCTTTTTCTTTCCTTCTCTAAGCTTGCATCTGTTTTTATGCCAAAAGGATATCTGAAAAATTGTATACATTGCTCATCTTAAGTTGACAGCTTATGAAGCAAAGTACAAAATATTCTTTCATTTTTAAAGGATGTACTCAAGGGTGCAGAGAAAGGAGGGATTGTGTCCTTCCAGCCAAACACTGCCCTCTGGCACGCAGACTCAACTCCCCAGGGACAGAAGAGGGCAAACTCTGGCCCTTGTGGGTCTAGGTAACATTTCCCATAACCTTTGGTTCATAAATATTGACGTTTAGGAAAAATAAAGAGCAAAAAAAGAAAAAAGAGCTTTGCAAAAAGAAAAAAAACTGTTTTGAGTTTTAATGTTTATGATTTTCTAAAGCCTCATTTATATCCAAGATACTACTGTGATTTTTAAATAAAGTAGACTATTTGAGGATTTTACAAATAGTATTATCAACAACTAGAGAATATAAAAAACAAACTTCAACAGAGCTTTTATTTATTTTTAGCAACAGGAAAATGCTTTTACGTATTGATTTATAAGGACTGAGTTTAAGGCAATTTTTCTAAAATGAACTATAGCAACATTCTCGAATTTTTAATACAAAATTTTAATTATAGTGAATTTAAAATTATTTATTTTAGTAAAACAGTTTTTTTTTTCTTTCTAAATATTTACTACCACCCGTCTTTGCTTCAAAAACCAGAATAATGTGGCCACTAAGACCTTTGAATATTCCTCTTACCCCTGGATGTTTTGATTGTGGAACTACAGCGCCATCTGATGGTTATTTCTGTTATTACCACAGATTATGGGTGTGAAGGGTTCATGTTACAAACCCAAATTAAAGGAAAGCATTGTGCTTAGCTTTTAGAAAATAAACTGTCAGGAAAGGGAAGCGGTATGGCTCTCTTAGCATCGTTATTATAAGAAACTTTCTGAAGTTTTTAATATAAACCTTTCAATGATACATTAGTAAGGTTATTGATAAGTCATATCAACTGATGGGATTTTAACAGTTCTATATTTTCAAAATAATCCTTTTTTATGACTTTTACAATTATCTGAAGTATCTTTTAAAAGCCAGGCATGGTGGTGCATGCTTTTTTCTGAATTTTTTACTACATGGTTTTAAAGCTAAATAGCTGTTTTTCTTTTTCTTTTTCTTTTTTTCTTTTTTCTATTTTATTTTATAGGTGCACTGTAGTCTCACACCATAATGTGGATCGTGTTGACAATTAATGTATTCACACAGTACTTGGTGCCCCCCCCATTTCCCTTTTTCAAACTCCCTCCCAATACTGAGTGTCCAGGTTAACAATGTTATATTCACATGTATACATATATTTGAATGTAGCTTCTCCATTAATTAACTTTAGCCTTCTTCCTTCTCTACCCCTCCTTTCTGGCTTTGCTGAGGTTTCTCCTCCATTGTCTGGAGTCCCTCTGGTATCCCTAATACTTTCTAGCTTGAGCAAATTAAAGAAAATATATGTCCTTTCTCTTCTGCTCTTGGCTAGTATCACTTAATATAATATTCTCCAGGTCTTTCCATTTTCTTGTGAATGGCATGATTTTGTTATTTTTGATAGCTGAGTAGAATTCCATTGTGTTTATTTCCCATAATTTTTCAATCCATTCATCTGTTGATGGAGACCTAAGTTGGTTTCATTTTGGCTATTACAAACTGTGCTGCTATGAACATGGGTATGCATATGTTACTGTAGTTCTCTGATTTCAACCCCTTTGGAAAGATACCCAGGAGTGGTAAAGCCAGATCATATGGTGGATCTATTCCCAGTTTCCTAAGGAATCTCCACACTGATCTCCATAGAGGCTGAACTAGTTTGCACTCCCACCAACAGTGTAAAAGAGTTCCTCTTTCCCCACATTCTTCCCAGCATTTGTTATTTGACTTCTTTATGCTTGCCACTCTGATTAGGGTTAGATGGAATCTCAGCATAGTTTTGATTTGCATCTCCCTGATGGCTAATGATGTTGAACATTTTTTTTTTTGCCAAAATAAGATTTTATTTTGAAAGTCATTTGAAAGACACTGAGTAGAGAAAACCTAGGAGTCAATGGATGTAGATTCCAACTTCATTTCTTTCCAAGTCCCAACAATGGTCTTTGTCTTGCCCCAAAGTTACTTTCTTTGGTAATTCCTATATTTGGTTTCCTGGAGAAGAGCTCTTTTCCCATACGCCATCTTTATTCTTTTTGTAGAGGAGAGCTTTATTTCCAGGAAACAGCGTGTTCATTGGAGATGGGTATTTTTTTAAAAAAACATCAAGGTAGACCTACTGTGTTCAACAAAGTGCGGGGGCTCAGCCAAAGGTGAAGTGGAAAGGTTCTCTAATATTTATCATATTGCTGCAACCAGAAATCCACACGTGGAAATGGCATCCAGGAGTGCGGGCCTATGTGACGTCGTTCTGTCTTTGCATCACAAATGCTCACCATCGGGCCTCCAGTTAAGGCAGCTCCTCCTCAGGGCCTCGACCTTAAAAGGCTGCTCTCTAAAGCTCTGCGGTTTTCATGTTGACAGCAAGGCCGTAAATTATCGGGAAGTGGTTTTCATTTTCTTCCCGACCATTTAACTCTGTCACACATAATGTCACCGAGTGAATGTCCTCTTCTTGTTTATCAAATTCACCTTCCTCACTGAGAGTGCTCGGAAAAGGGTTTTACGGAGTTCATGATCAGGGGGACCTCGGCTTTGGTGTCGGTTCCGTCACAATGGGTCAGGCAGGTAGCCCCGATACCTGTGTGCCTCAGGACCACAATGTGACAAGGGTTGGCATCATCAGAGCCCAGAATGGAGATGGAGCCATCCTTTGGGGAGGTCACTGCCAGCTCTCTTTGCTGAACATACAAAAGGCCCTGGGGTCCCACTTGTTGAACAGACTGACCTCTGAGAAGTCTGGCTCTCTCCTCCAGCGGCAGGTGCTCCCGCACCAGCTCCCGGGAGGACTGCAGCAGCCGCATGCGCCCTCGTCCACCGGCAGCGGCATCGGCAGCCCGGGCAGGCCCAGGGAGGCGGCGGCCTCCCCAGCCCCGGCACAGCCGTCACCGCTCCTGCCCCCAACCCGCCCGCCCTGAACATTTTTTAATGTATCTATTGGCCATTTGTAAATCTTCTTTTGTGAAGTGTCTATTCAGTTCAGTCGCCCGTTCCTTGATTGGGTTGTTTGTTTTGCTAGTGTAGAGTCTTTTGAGCTCTTTGTATATTCTGGATATTAGCCCTCCATCAGAGTGGTGGCTGGTAAAGATCTCCCATTCTGTAGGCTTTTTCTTTAGATTTTTGATGGTTTCCTTTAATGAGCAGAAACTTTTTAGTTTGATGCCATCCCACTTGTTAATTCTTGCCTTAATTTCCTGCACTTTGGAGGTTTTGTTGAGGAATTAAGTACCTGTGCCTATATGTTGGAGTGTTGAGCCTATGCCCTCCTCTAATAGCTTCATGGTCTCTGGTCTGATTTCCAGGTCTTTGATCCATCTTGAGGTGATTCCTGTGCATGGTAAGGATTTAATTCCATCTCTCTACAAATGGATAGCTAGTTGTCTCAGCACCATTTGTTGAAAAGGCTATCGTTTCTCCAGCATATGAGTTTGGCCTCTTTATCAAAGATCTATTGACCCTAGGTGTGTAGATTTGTTTCTGTATTTTCTATTCTGTTCCATTGGTCTGTGTGCCTGTTATTGTGCCAGTACCATGTTTTCTTATGACTTTTACAATTATCTAAGGTATGTTTTTAAAAGCTGGGTGTGGTGGTGCATGCTTTTAATCCTAGTACTTGGGAGTCTGAGACAGGAGGATCACAGGTTCACAGCCAGCCTCGGCTACTTAGTGAGGCCCTCTGCAACTTACTGAGACCCTGTTTCAAAATAAAGAATAAAAATAGTGTTGGAGGTGCTGTCCAAAGGTAGGTAGAATGCCCCTGGGTTCAATCTCCAGTACTACAAAAAAAAAAAAAAAAGAGCTAGGAATAGTGGTGCATGCCTGTAACCCTGTACTTGGGAAGCTGAAACAGGAGGATCACAGGTTCGAAGCCACCCTCAGCAATTTAGTAAAACCCTCAACAATTTAACACACCTTGTTTCAAATTAAAAAAAATAAAAATGGGGCTGGGGTGTTGCTCAGAGGTAGAACATCCCTGGATTCAATTCCTAGTACCAAAAAATAAATAAATTTTTAAAAAGCAGCTAAATAGGACAGTTAAATAAAATACACACCTATAATTCCAGTACTTGGAAGACAGGAGGATCGCAGATCCAAGGCCAGCCTCCACCTCAATAAATTTGGAATAGCCTGTCTCAAAAATTAAAAAGTGCTAGGGTAAAGATCAAAGGTAGAGTGCCCCTGGGTTAAATCCCAAGTACCCCAAAAAGCATTTAAGAAGAAACATATAAATCAGTGATATAAAAAAGTAAACCAGGTAGCCTATCAGCCCTGAAAGGAGTCTTCTTTTCTCCCTCGTGCCATGGGTACAGGAAGCAAAGTCCAAAGGAAAAAAAAAGATGCATTTGTCATAAGGCTTTCCCCTATCCCTCAAAGTCTAGATAACAAGACCTTGGATAATTAAATTTATCTCCATTCTTACAAAAATATATTTTTAAATAAGTTCCTCTCTATACACATTTTCCACTAAAAACTGAACCATTACACCTAAAGTTCCTTTTATTGCAATCCAATTCTTTGAAACCCAGAAAATATGCCCTAATTAGTTAGCTTTAGCCAAACTAACGAATACTGTCTTTTTATGGAACCCAAGGGAATTCTATCTCAGAGCTATATCCCCACCCCTATTTTTTATTCTTTATTTTGAAGCAATGTCTCACTCAGTTGCAGAGGGCCTCACTAAGTAGCTGAGGCTGGCTACGAACCAGCGATCCTCCTGTCTCAGCCTCCCAAGGACTGGGATTCCAAGTATGCACCACCACGCCTGGCTTCTAATGTTCTCTTTATAGTCCTTTCCCACAAGTTACTTTGCTTCAAATTCTTTATTTTGAGTTTCTTCTTACGGACTTCAGATTTCTAAAATACATGGGAGTACTGAGACCTATTGGTGCTTCTTTGGGTCAACTTCCTGTCTTAGCATCCCAAATGCTGGGATTACAGGCGTGTGTCACCACACCCGGCTGTCAAAAACAGAACTGACGCTGGGTATGCTGGCACACGCCTGTAATCCCAGTACTTGGGAGGCTGAGACAAGAGGATCGCAGGTTCACAGCCAGCCTCAGCAACACAGTGAGACCCAGTTTTAAAACCAAAAATAAAACAGGGCTGGGAGTGTAGCTCAGAGGAAGAATGCTACTGGGTTCAATCTCCAATATCACAAAGAGAGAGACAGAGACAGACAGAGAGAGACAGAGAGAGGAACAAACTCAAGTATACTGAAGTCATTCAAATACATGCAAACTACACATTCCTTATAAGTTATCTAGATAGAAAAGAAGAGATGCAAGAAGAAAAAGTTATCACTGAGCTGGACATGGTGGCGCACACTTGTAATCCCAGTACTTGGAAGCTGAGAAAGGAGGATTGCAGGTTTGCAGCCAGCCTCAGCAATTTAGCGAGGCCTTCAGCAACTTGGTGAGACCCTGTTTCAAAATAAAAAATAAAATGCGGCCAGGTGCGGTGGCACACGCTTGTAATCGCCGCGCTTGGGAGGCAGAGACAGGAGGGTCGCGCAGGTTCGAAGCCAGCCGCGCGCGCTGGCTTAGGAGACCGTTTCCAAAATGAAAATGTAAAAATAGGTCTGGGAGTGTAGCCCGGAGGTAGAAGGTCTTCCAGGAACCCCAGTACCACCAAAAAAAAAAAAATGCGGCAGGGGTATAGCTCAGAGGTAGAATGCCCCTACCATGTCAATTCCCAGTAACCACACACACACAAAAAGTTATCGCTGAATTCTTATCATAAGTTATCAAAATGATTGGTATAAAGTCTATCCTAGCATGAATTAGCTTCTTCCACCTGCTACATGAAATTGCCAGCAAGAAAGAACAGCGTAATAACGTTTATGCCTAAATTCACCGTCATAATTATTCTACATCCTAACATTCTCAGCAGCATCCTGCCTATGATACAGGCCGTGCCTGCAACCACATCTGCAGGGTTAGTTTCTTGGTCCACTCTGAACTCCCTTAAGCCCATCATCTTAGCTGTTGTCTTTCAAGCTGAGAAACTCTGTTGATTAAGAGGTATCTCAGGGTTACCACTCTTTCTTCCACACAGATAACAAAGCCCTTACACTTTTCCTCCTGTAAGACAAGCCATCTCTGATCTCCTGTGAGATCTTTGTCTTTGGGGTGGACCTTTTAGTAGCGGGAAGGAAATTTAAGATCAGACTTGAGAGTCAAGTTACTAAATTCTGAGCCAGGCATGACGCACGTTTGTAATCCCAGTACTTAGGAGGCTGAGACAGGAGGATCCCAGGTTTGCAGCCAACCTTACCTACTTAGTGAGGCTCTTAGCAACTTGGTGGGACCCTGTTTCCAAATAAAAAATAAAATAGGTCTGGAGGTATATCCCAGAGATATAAAACCCCTAGGTTCCATCCATAGTACCACAAAAAATAAAAAAATAAAAAGCTACTAAGTTTCTTTATTAATGTTTCTAAGCAGATGGGATAAGAGGCTGCTGAATCTTTCTGGGGATTTCCTCAAAGGGCATAGGAGAAGACTCCAGGGTCAAGGTTGGTTTCAGTTTTTGAGATGGGTCTGTTGGTGGTATATGCACAGCATTAATCTACTGGACCTTGAGGTTCTAGCAGAAGGTAATTGTGGACTCTTAACTTCAGGAAATATATTTTATATTTTCCCTAAACAAAGATAATTTTACCTGCATTTCTTTCACAACTAGCAGCACCACTAATGCAAGACTTTATGGAATCTTTTTTTTTTTTTTTTTGCTTTTTTTGCTTTTTTTTTTTTTTTTTTTTTGGCAGGTCTGGGGATGGAACCCAGGGGCATTTGAATTCCGAGCTCCTACACCCCTTGCCCTATTTTTAATTCTTTATTTTGAAACAGTGTCTCACTAAGTTGCAGAGGTCCTCACCCAGTAGCTGAGGCTGTCCACAAACCGATCCTCCAGTCTCAGCCTCCAAAATGCTGGGATTACAAGCATGCACCACCACGCCCAGCTTAATTGGAATCTTTTATGAGTTTATAGTGTAGCAGTATTGACTCCATTTGGGAAAAGTTTATTAGCTCTAGAAGACAGAAGCTTTCTAAAACATAGCTCACCAGTAACATCACAGAACACAGAGTGGACACAGCATAGCCTCTGAGCAACCTGCAGCCTTGCACCTTGACTGCAGGAAGGCTGTGGTCTGCTGACGTTCAGCTTAAGATGGCCATCTATACTAACAGGAAGCTGAGTCGTGGAGGCCTGAGGTGTGGATAGCACCTCCTGGAGGCTGGTGACCCTCATGACCCCAGCGGCCAATAGTTCAAAAATAACTCCATGAGCCGGGCGTGGTGGCACACGCTTGTAATCCCCACGCTTGGGAGGCTGAGACAGGAGGATCGCGCTGGTTCAAAGCCAGCCTTGCTGGCTTAAGAGATCCTGTTTCCAAATAAAAATATAAAATAGGTCTGGGAGTGTAGCCCAGAGGTAGAAAGTTTCCATCCCCAGTACCACACACACACACACAAAAAAAAAATCTGTGGTTTTATTTTCATCCATCATTCCCACTTTCTTAAGTCTCCTCTAAAAACCTCTTGCTGGCCACAGGACCAAGATGGCCTTTAGACAACTATCCTCATCTCAATTGCCCACTTGTCTAATGAAGTCATCTCCCTTGCCGCTTGAATGAGCGCATCTGCTGCATGGAAAGCAGCAGGCTCGGGTCCACACAATAGCCCTTGACACGCATCTCTTCTCTGACTCCCAACCACCCTATCAAATTAAGGATCAGGATCTCCACTTAACAAATCAGGAAACTATGTCTTAAGGGTATGGAGTTCAAAATCACTCGGCTAGCAAGGGACAGAAGAGCCTACATCCCAGGTCTGACTTCTCCAAAGCCCAGCTCAGGGTGTGGTGTTGGGTGTGCCCTCAGTAGATGTTGGCTGACTTATGAGTAAACTCACCTAGTACAGGGATAAGGGAAAGACCAGCTAGCTGCAAAGTCTTTTGACTCCACATCCAGTAAGATTTAGACACTGGATTGTCTCTTACCTCTGCATGTATTTGAATCCTTCTGAGCCTGCTAAGGCTTCTGTAATTTCTTTTTTGTTGTTGTTGTTGTTGTTTTTTTTTTTTTTTTTTTTTTTTTTTGGTGGTGCTGGGGATTGAACCAGGGGCATTCCACCTTTTAGCTATACCCCCAGTCCTATTTTTATTTTTATTTTATTTGAAAACAGAGTCACTAGCCAGGCGTGGTGGTGCATGCTTGTAATCCCCGCGCTTGGGAGACAGAGACAGGAGGATCGCGCAGGTTCAAAGCCAGCCTCGCTGGCTTAAAATACCCTGTTTTCAAATAAAAAAGTATAAAAATAGGTCTGGGAGTGTAGCCCAGAGGTAGAAGGGCTTCCAGGAACCCCAGAACCACCAAAAAGAAAAAGAAAACAGAGTCACTAAATGGCTGAGGCTATCCTCAAACCTGTAACCCTCCTATCTCAGCCTCCCAAGTACTGGGATTACAGGCATGTGCCACCATTCCCAGCTCTAAATATCCTCTATTTTCTAGAAAAGAACAAATAATAAATACCAAGCTAAAGTCACCAAGCCTTCCCTTGGATCTAGCAGGGTATCACCGTCACTTTTGTGTCACAGATCCCTTTGGATATATGAAGCTCCTGAAACCTTTTTCAAAATATTTGTAAGTATACTATAAAGAGGCCAACTGTTTTTAAACAAAATTTTCAAAAGATGTTTTTGAACTAATTTGTAATATATGTGCTCATTTATTAATGCATGGGATATAGCTCATTGGTAGAGTGCCTACTTCACAAGACTGAAGCCCTAGGTTTAATCCCCAGCACCCCCCAAAAAAATCTAACAGCATGTTTAATTACTATATTTTCAAAGTAACAATGAATATAAGGAACATTTTGAAGGACCTGCAAGCCCTGAAGTAAAATAGGAATATCTATGACTTCTATTGATGAAAAGATGTAACATTAATGTAAATATGATCTAAATTCATAACTCTGTGTGTATATGTGAGTGAGTGAGTGTGTGTGTGTGTGTGTGTGTGTGTGTGTGTGTGTGTGTGGTGTGCTGGGGATTGAACCCAGAGTTGTTCTACTTCTGAGCTATACCCTCAGCATTTTTTTTGTTTTGTTTTGTTTTGTTTTGAAACATGGTCTCTCTCTAGGCTGCAAAGGGTCTTACTAGTTTGCCAAAGACAGTCTAGAACCTCCTATCTCAGCCCCCAAGTACTAAGATTATACCACCACACAGAGGTCAATTCATTCTTTTTTAAATGACAGATGTGAGGACAATCAAAATATGGTACCTGTTAGGCTTCCTGGACTCCTTCTGGTGAAGGCCCCTGTTGTATGAAAAGCAGCAAAGCCTGGCGTTGAGGATGCCATGTTGTCTTGTATAACTGTGCCCTGCCAGTTTGCCAGTTTGTTCTGATATATAAACTGCAGACACGCAGACGTGAGGACACGGGGGCGCGTGGCTAAGCGGGCATGCTATGGGGAAGTCTCCACGTGGAGCTGCCACGTGCCCAGCCAGCCGCCACTGGGTGCTACAGGACTAGGCCTCCTAGCTCAGCCTGCTGCAGCCTAGAATAAAGCCGTGTCTCACCCTTGCTCAGTGCCGTGATTCTTTAATGGAAGGACCGAATCAAATCCACAACTTCCCAGCCTCGGTCGGCTGCACAAGAAAATTGTTGGAAATGTATGAAAGTAAAGATTTTTTTCTAAACCTAGATCAAACACTGCATTTTAAATCTAGGTTATTCTTAAATGAATGAGTCATAGTTAAATCTTCTCAGAAATAAATTCTTTTAAAATTCTTACATTCTGTCAAAATGCTTACAACTATATAGAAAATATATGTACCTTGATTAATAGATGGGCTATTTATTCTTTTCTCTTTTTTTTCTTTTTTTCAGTACCGGGGATGGAACACAGTGGCATTCTACACCCCCAAACCTATTTTTTATTCCTTATTTTGAAACAGGGTCTCACTAAGTTGCGGAGGACCTCATTAAGTAGCTGAGACTGGCCGTGAACCTGTGATCCTCCTGTCTTCCAAGTACTGGTAAATAACAGCCATGCCTGGCTGCTATTTACTTTAATATGAATTTTCTGATGTGTAGCAAGGCTCCAAAAAATAAGCATGGATCTAGGACCTAGAAAAATGTTAAACTAACTTTACCTGAGTCTCATGACGCCTATCAACAATATTAGTAGTCATCTTTAACAATAATTCAGTTTGATTTGGCAGACACCTCGCGAGAAGCTACAATCCCAGATGCTATTCTTGGGGTTTTTAGGAATAAGACTTTTAGGAACTTAATGGGATCGGGCCAGAAGTGCAGGGAGGTTAAAACCCCGTGGGCATCCTACAAGCCATGATAGCTGTAGTATGGGCACTGAAGGCACTAATTCCCTCTCTCTAGGGTGACGATTCTGAACATGTTCTACAAAGTTTCCCAGAGGTTCCCAGTAGGGCAGAGCAGAAAATTGACATGATCGAAATGAGATTTTATCAGATTCATCTGGCCATAGAGGACAGAATAGTTTGAATCAGAGATTGGCTAGGAGATGCCTAACAGTCTGTGTAGAGAGTAATAAAGATCGAATCAAGAATAATGAACAAGACCAGGTCCGTGGCGGTGTTTGTAATCCCAATACTTGGGAGGCTGAGACCAGAGGATTTCAGGTTCTCAGCCAGCCTCAGCTAATTAGTGAGGCCCTCTGCAATTTAGCGAGACCTTGTTTCAAAATAGAAGAAAAAAAAAAAAAAACAGGGCTGGAGGTGTAGCTCAGAAGTGAATGCCCCTAGGTTCCATCCCCAGTGTCAAAAAAAATAATAATGAACAAGATGGTGTAGACTATATTACAAAGAAGTTGTCAAGTCCAAATGACTCAGTGTTCAGAGAGAAGGGGAGAATAAAGAAAGCTCCTCGAGGTGATGAGGAAAATGGCAATATGAAGGAGGAATTGGAAAGATGGCTCTAAGATGTACTACTATAGCCATCTTAGGGTACTATTGTTTCTCAAAAAATACTCTAAGATATCTAAATGATCTGGGACTGTGGTTACATTCCCACTTGCTAAACAAAAGGAACTCAGATCTGTAGTGAGGCAGAATCTCTTCTCTCGGATGCCTGTCCCTCCAGCACCGAGGACCACGATGGCCAACTGAAGAGGACCCCTGTGGCTTCTACTGGCCCAACATCCTCTTCCTTTATCTGGAACCTGATCTTTCCTGTGAGGGTCTCATTCCATGAGTACAAGTGAGGTTGAGTCCAACCCATCCCACCCAGTCCCACTCCCCCATCCCTGGCCCAGTTACAGAGAGAGGACGCAGAGCCCAGACCAGGCCAATTAGACAGCCCTGTGCGACTTTCACAGTGTAGTGACTCAGAGAGGGGGCTGTGGAAGAACCAAGCCAAGCTGTCCATGGAACTGTCCTTGACAAACAAGAAGAAGCACTTTTTTTCTGCTACAATTAGGGTCCATAGTAGGGGTTATGGGTTGAAGATTAAAGGTTAAAGATCAAAGGCTAAGATAAGGAGTAGGAAAGGACCTGGCTAAAATGATAAAGAACACTAACAAAGTAACTTTATCCCCCAGATCCAGCCATATCAGAAGTTAGCTGAAGTCTAAACTTTTCGACTACAACAACCAATTCTCTCTCTCCCTTTCTTTTTCTTTCTTTCTTTCAAGAAATAAAATTCTATTTCAGTCACTTCCTACCCAAAAAATTTTATATAACTATGTTTACTAGCTTTTTATTAAAGTGTATCCTGCCTGTGTCCACAGCCCACACAATCTTAAAAATCACTTTTCTTTATGGAACTGGGGACTGAACCCAGGTACATTCAACCTCTGAGCTACAACCCTAGTCCTATTTTTTTTTTATTCTTTATTTTGAGACAGGGTTTCTCTAAATTGTGAAGGGCCTCACTAAGTATGTAGCTGAGGCTGGATGTGAAACTTGTGATTCTACTGTCTCAGCCTCCTAAGTATTGGAATTACAAGTGTGCACAACTATGCCTGGCTTTTTTTTTTTTTTTTTTTTTTTTTGGTGGTGGTGGTACCAGAGATGAAATCCAGGGGCATTCTACCTACAAGCTACACCCTTTTTTATTCTTTATTTTAAAACAGGGTCTCACTGAGTTGCAAAGGGCCTAAGTAATAGCTGAGGCTGTCCTCAAACCATGATCCTCCTGTCTCAGCCTCCCAAATGCTGGGATTACAAGCGTGTGCCACCGTGCCTAGCTCAAAGAACTTTTAAAAGGTTGCTTTTATCCCTCCTGTGCATTGTAGATGAGAAAGGAGATTATTTTAAAAAGGTTCCAAGAAGGAGAAAGCAGCAAATGGCCAGGTCTAGATGACAGTGCAGGCCTAGCGGATATGTTGACTGCAGCCCAGTGAATACCCAAGCAGAGAATTAATCCAGCCATGCTGTGCTCAGACACCTGTCCTTTGGAAATTGTGAGATTATCTGTTGGGGCTGTCTTAAGACACCACTTCTCTGGTAATTTGTTACCCAGCAATAGAAAGCCGATATAAGCCAGATGTGACAAATTGTCCTTCTCTTTGAAAAGGAAGTATTAACATGCTCCAAACAGACTCTTAGAAGAGTGTAATGGAAACAGATTGGTGGATTCTAATGAAGTTAAGGACCCGGAGTTCCTAAGTTCATTTGAGCCTCTTTTGCCAGAAGAATCATTTCTTCCAACTGTACTTAAGGATCTTCATCTCCTTTTACCTGAAAAATTTTCCTGGTATACTGTACAGAAAGGAGTCTAAAGGTTAAGGGATACTGGGCTCCAATTTTCATTCTCAGACACAAAGAAACTGAAAACAGCCTTGAGAGACTATATAGCCACCTCCCATGATGGCATATGGTCAAATTTCTATAACAAGCGTGTGGCATAACTAGATGTGGTAGTGCACACTTGAAATCTCAGTACTTGGGAGGCTGAAACAGGAGGATCCCAGGTTCAAAGCCAGCCCCAGCAACTTAGTGAGGCTGTAGGCAGTTTAGCAAGACCCTGTTTCCAAATAAAAAAGACAATAGGTCTGGGAGTATAGCCTGCAGATAGAAGGCCCCTGGGTTCTATCCCCAGTACCATAAAAAAATTTAAGTGTGTAATGTGTACACATGTATATGTGTGTGTGTGTTTATTTCTGCTTCTCTAGCTGAACCCATAAAGTGACAGAATTAAGGCCATTACTATGTTAAAGGTGCCTCCTCTTTACCCCCGACTTTTCATGTCCCCCTAATGTACATTCTTCCAAGTGTTATAACTTATCTTCCTAGAAATCACAAAATCACACCTATCTTTCTCAATTTGGGCCAATAGGTACAGTGCACATTAGGCAATTTTAATAACTTCACTGACCGAATTATCTCTAACCTGTTATACATATAAGAAAACCTATAGTTTTCCTTCTCCAAAAACATTGCTTTTTTTTTTTTTCAAAAGTATTGTCTTGCTATTTCCCTTTATCTTGGTTCCTTTGATTTAAGGAATGCAAAATATCTAAAAACAATTATCGCTCTTGTTCTGGCTCGTGTAAGACACACAAACTGTAGCAGTCTGGGTTCAACCAGAGAAGCAATGCCACTGGAATCATAGGAATAGAGACTAATTATAGGACTTGGACTTTGCCAAAATATGCGAGCAGCTGAGGAAGGGAAACCAGAGGATATGACAAGAGTCACAAAGGAATCTTCTACGGTAGGTGAGTGGGCATGGAGGCCCAAGGAGCCCACTGTGCCCGGCCCCTCAGGTGGGCAGCGAGGGAGCTCCTGGAGCGGCCTCCGAGAAGACGTTCCCTCTACGTATCACCAGCTCTGCGTCTGGTTAGTGGAGGAGGAGCTGGGCCTGCTTTCTGGCGAACAGAACTGGCAGTCAAGAAAATGAGCTAGACACCGTACGGAGGAAGAGTGAGTGGACCGCGGGCGCTGCCCCGTCTGTCCCCCTGACCATAGTGGTCTGCCTCCCTCCCACCTTCCAAACCTCATCAAGTGCTTCTATGGCCAACTGAAACCAAGAACCACCCACAGCGCCCGATTCCCAGCTTAACCGCACTGCCAGATTACCCATCTACCAACTAGGAATGATTTACTGGAAGGATCCTGGGTTTCTGATAGAACTAAGTTGATGGCTGAGAGTGGGCTTCAGGGTAGTCTGAACGCGCTCCTCAGGCTCCCGGTGTCTTGTGTCTCTTGCTGTCTCCACTCGCTGCTCGCTTGCTGCTCCCCTTAGACCGTTCTCTCCCATCCCATACCAGGAATCCTAACCGCCAACAACCACTAAGCTTATCTCTTTGTGTGTGGTGCCGGGGATGGAACCCAGGGGCCTTCTACCTCTGAGCTACACCCCCAGCCCGATTTTTTATTCTTTATTTTAAAACTGGGTTGCACTATGTTGCGAAGCACCTCACTAAGTAGCTGAGGCTGGCCGCGAACCCAGATCCTCCTGTCTCGGCCTCCCAAATGCTGGGGTTACAAGCATGAGCCACCACACCCAGCATGCCACTAAGCTCTTCTTCACAAAGCTTCCTTAGACATGTTAACTGCAGAGAGACTTTCTCGCCCTTTCCCTTGTTGCTCAGTCCAGGAAATTCTGAGGAGTCATTGACCAGAGGGCTGAGTGGCATGGTAACATGGCTGCTCCCGCCACACTGTGCAAAGAGGGGGAGCCATTTTCAGAAGAAAGAGGAGAGTGTTGCACAAAGCAGCTCCTCCCTTTCCACTGCACAGAAAAGGTGTCCCTATCCGTACTTATAAGTCTCTACGCTGACAGTTCTGTAGGTATTATCTCTCTGAATACTTATCTCAGTGCTCTGAGATTACCATTACGGTTTTCATTTTGCAGAGAAGGAAACTGAGGCCCGAGACATTTGATCTTACCTAAAACCCTAGAGCTAGCAAGTAGCAAGCTGGCCTGGCTCGAGTGCTACGTCACGCCTGTGGTTTCCAGGAGCGCCAGGAGCTCTACTTGACCATCAATAGCACAGTGTTGCGTTAATGGGGTACAGCGTGACATTTTGTACATACACACCATGTAAAACGATCACATCAAGGTACTTGCCGATCACTTCCAATGTTCTACAACACAGTAGGATAACTGTGACTGACAATGAGTTGAGTATTTCACAATAGCTGGTAAAGGGGATTTTAAATGTTCCCAACCAAACAAAAAGTAACGAATGTCTGAAGATAGAGAAATGCCAACATTGCATTTCAACAAAACTCACCATGATGTACTATGCCATATTGATACTCTCTCATTCACAGGTCGCAGAGACACAAAATGCCTGCCCTTTATCCATTTGGGAAAAGACTCTTGGCACCGCAACCTTTTCCCTATTCCACACTGTCTCTGTACCCTTCATCATCTGCTGCAGTAAACCTGATGAAGGTCACTTTTGATTAATTTATTGTAGTAAGACAAAAATATGTCTTTATTCTCAAATACATTTAGTTTAGAATAATCAAAGCAAAAATGCAATTTTACATAATCATGTAAATTGCTGTTGGCACTACACTACTTTATTTATTTACTAACTTATTTGTTTATTCATTTGTGATACTAGGAGTGGAACCCAGGAGCCTTCTACCTCCAGGCTATACCCCCCAGCCCTATTTTATTTTTTATATGGAAATAGGGTCTTGCTAAGTTGCTGAGGTTGTCCTCAAACCTGTGATCCTCCTTCTCAGCCTCCCACGTGCTGGGATTACAAGCATGCATCATCACGCCTGGCTACTACACTACTTTAGACTCAACAACCTTCTACCATAAAAAAAAAAAGTCGAGTCAAAACAGAACAATAGCTTAGAAGTTTGTTGTTTGTTTTCCCCCAGAATTTCATTATCAATTACAACTAATCCATATTGAGCATGATGTTATACGGCACTGTGCCAGGCATAATGGACAAAAGTGATTGAGTAAGACACGGTCCCAGACGAGTGGACAGGCCTAGAATATAACCAGCCATTCATGGTAGCCATTGCTACCACTAAGGGAATAACACAAAATAATCAGAGGCCTGGAGCAGACGGAAGAAGAAAGAACCAATAGTCATTTATTTAATCCAATATTTATTCCTTCGCTCACTCCCTCACTCATTCATTCAAAATTGAGTTAGTCATCATGCTTAATGTATGAAGAGGAAATGGGCAATGCTGGACAGCCTGAAAAAGAGGGTGTGAGAACTCTGTAAACAGTATTCTCTACCATAACAGTCGGATTCAAACGTGAAGCACTCCGTACTCTTGCATCCACCAGTCACTTTTTGGGTCTCTCTTACCTGCTGAACGCTGTGCAAGGTCCTAAGTACAAAATTATCGCTGTCACTGTCCACAAAGACTCACAAAGCGTTCATGCTACTTTTTGTAAGGATGCCCATAGAGTCATCACTGGTTAACAATGAGGTCTGTGTGTCACATACCGTAGGCTCTGAGAGACGGTACAATGGGAGCATGATGCAAACAGTACCCCGATCTCACCACCCAGCCCTTGCAAAGGACACAGCTGGCCACCCTCAGAAGAAGGGCGTGAACCCCGGGCCGCCCTGCATGTTTCTGTAAGAGAGGCAGCGATCACTCAACTGACTGGGAGATTTGGCCTCATGGGCACCAAAAAACAAAACAAAAAAATCCTTCTCAAGGATGTTAATTTGCATATTTCCAGGTAGAGGCCTTAAAACTATGCTCTTCCTTGCTCAGTTACCTTGTTGTTAAGTAGCAGGAGGCTGAGCCACAGCAAGATTAGAAATAGTTTAATCTTCTCAGAAATGTATGATGAGAGGAAAACAAATTCACAAAGGTTTGAATAGGTAGGAAAAAGGAGTTGGGCGTCCTAAGCAAGGAGCTGGCAGAGGCTGAGGTACAGAGGCAGGAATAGGGATGTCTAGTTTCCACAGTAACCAAAGTGATTAGCACAGTGCCAACCAATAACAGTAAATGATTGTTTCATGGCTTAAACAACATTTGGGACATCTGTATCCCCAGTACTTTAAAAAAAAAAGAGGAGGAGAAAAAACTATAATACTGTCTTAAAGTTAAAATGCTTTAAGGCTCCAAGTGAAGACAACAATGGTATAGATATTGCTGTACACTATACAATAACATACAATATTAGCTCATTATTAGAAATACTATGGGATAAATGTAATGGGGAAGAAAAGTGGGCCACCAAACTTAATTTCAGTATTGTATTCATCATTTCTGTACAAAATTTACTAGTCTTCAACTTCCAATTTGTTCTCACCCTGCCTGCTTCAGCGCTTCCAGGACATACATGTGGCATGGTCCTGGGCACCTTGTGAATAACCAGTACGGTCGGTTCAGTGTTCCAGTAAACTTCAGACCTCAGTATTATCAGCATTTGCTCTTTCCAAAGACACACGACACTTATTTCAGGACACCTGTCTGGCTGTATTACATTTTTTAAAAATGCTGGTGACAGTGTAGCTGAAAATTCAAATGGAATGAATTTGAATGGGTCAGCATCTTCCCTTCCACTAATTTTTTTAACTGACTCTGGAGAAGAATATTTCTGTGCAGGATGCCCGGGCTATGCAGGCGGATCCTATCACTGCAAGCCCCTTTATAATCAATGTGGATGGCCACATGGTTCATTCAACCCACAGTGATGGGAATCTAACGTGAAGATGGCTGAAATAATTGGGTCAAATTTGCAGCAGGCCAGTTCAGTGGTCACACATAAACGAGGGCATATTCCAAAATCATAATGGGTCATATTCTCTGTGGGTAGAATAGGCGTGAGGATGGCGTGGTATCAGCCAATTTCAGAGGGACACTAGCAAGTAAAACGTAAAGCATTAATATTTATATAGGTGAAGAATAAAAGTAAACAAGACTGTATAAATGTCGGCAGATTTCCAGCTTATTTTCAACTTTCTAATTTCCAGCTTATTCCTTATAATAATTATAATAACAATAATAATAACAATAATAATAATAATAATAATAATAATAATAATAATAATAATAATGTCAGTAAGGAGAGCATTGGGGAGTCAGGATATTCTAAATTAAAAGGGCTTGTTTTCGGTTCTGAGGATTGAACCCAGGGGTATTCTATCTCTGAGGTATAGCCCCAGCTCTATTTTATTCTTTATTTTTGAAACAGGATCTCACCAAGTTGCAGAGAGCCTCACTAAGTAGCTAAGGGTGGCTGTGAACCTAAGATTCCCAAGTACTGAAATTACAAGCGTGCGCCACCAAGCCCAGCTCAAAGTATTATTTTTAATTCTTTTGGTTTCATTATGTTGGGTGGGATTCTCTCTATTTGTCACACTGACTCTGCCCTCTCCCCATCTCAGTCATGCTCCATCCGCTGGGAGACTACCCTGGTTGGACTCTATCAAAAGGCTCCTTGTCCTCTGGCTTTCTCTGGGTTGGACCACCAGGGATGGGAGATGAGGCGAAGGGAGAAGAGTGAGGCTGAGTATTGTTTTAGCCCCTTTTGGTGACCTCCAGTAGCAACTGAAGGTCATGGCGCATTCCAAATGGCCGGTGCACACAGCCTATCTCCACATTTTAGTGGCTACTGCCTCCTCATTCCATCTTCCTTCCTACACTATCCCAAACGGTTTCAATCCTCTTCATGCATTTGTAAATAGTTCCTCTATTAAACTCTCCTCAAATCACTCAGTATTTTTGTGTGTGTTTTCAGCTGGAATCTTGACAGTCATAAGGTCAGAAAGCATTTTTTAGAAGTTTTTGGCAACTAGAGTTTTTTCAAAACAATTTTTTGATAACAAAAGGTGTGGCTGATTCCCTTTAACCTGTGCATGGTTTCCTTGATAAACCTGAGGGAGCCGTACCTTCGCTATTTCCTCTGAGCCCTTGCTCGAGGGTACATTGCTTGCTTTTACTAAAATGGTCTGTGTTTGCCAGACAGGCATAGTGGTGCTCACTTGTAATCCCAGTACTTGGGAGACAGAAGGATGGCAGGTTTGAGAACAGCCTCAGGAACAAACAAGAATCTCAGCAATCTACCAAGACTCTCTTTCAAAACAAAATTTTAAAAAAGGGTTAGGGGTGTAGTTTGGAGATAGAATGCCCCTGGGTTCAGTTACCAGTACAAAAAAAAAAAAAAGGTCTGGGTTTGTGAGTTGTCTTGGGAGCCTGGAGGAAAACAAGCCGTCTTTCCAAGGTGACTCAAGTCAGCCCTCTATCGTGTGTGTGTGTGTGTGTGTGTGTGTGTGTGTGTGTGTGTTGCAAATCAAGTAAGTCTGTTATCAAGTTTAATTCTTTTTTTTTTTTTTGGTGGTACTGGGGTTCCTGGAAACCCTTCTATCTCTGGGCTACACTCCCAGACCTATTTTTATACTTTTTTATTTGGAAACAGGGTCTCTTAAGCCAGCTTCGAACCTGCGTGATCCTCCTGTCTCTGCCTTCCAAGCGCAGGGATTACAAGCGTGCGCCACCACGCCCAGCTCAAGTTTGATTCTTACTGGGACATAATTCCCCAGGACATTTTGCATGATTTCAACCAGCTTTTAGACAATCTTTTCAAGAATATTTATGCAGCAAACAGCCTTGAAAGATAAAGTGTCTCCCTCTCGGGCAAAAAGCACACTTTTTACCTAACAAAGATAAAAAGACAGTGTCTCTCAAGACGACAAAGCCTGAGTGAGTTTGCTTGTAGTTTTGCAGTTTGTTATAAAAGACTGGGGAATTGTACGACTGTTCCTCAGCCGTGATGCACACCCACGGTACGCACAGCACACAAGTGGGCCTCTCCAGGTCACACCTAGGATTTAGAAGGCAAAGGGGGCCAGTGCACACGTGCCCTTGTTCATACTGCTGCTGTGCTGTGAATCAAGAGGTGCTTTGTCTCTGACCCAGGTGTTTCGTTATCTTCTGCCAGACTCATGAATAGGTTGGTGCAATGTGCCCAAATGGGATGCATATTGTCATGAAAGACAAAACAGGCTCATCAAACACTGCATCTTTCTTTGTGGTAGGAGGTGAGAGGAAGGGACACTTGCCTCTCTCTACAGAAGGAATTTCCCAACATGCCCCAGACCACAGAATACCTTAAAACTTAAAGTGGTAGGGCCTTGAACTTTCACAGGGTTTATCTCCCATCCTCTAGTATACATATTTTCTACTTCCTACTCACGAGGTCCAATTAACAATTAAAAATGATCAGTGTAAAGTATAAATGTGATGTGCTGTAGACTATAATATAGACTCTTATCTCTGCTATTGCTTAGGTACACAAACTCCTCTGATTTTTGCCTACTGATGAAGATGGGAAATAACACATATTCAAGGTCAACAGATGCATGTCAGGCCCCAGGACTGATACTTTCTCATAAATATATCTAAAAATAATACTATAGCTGCAACGCTAACATACCTCCTGAGTAGGTTGGCAATAACCTACTGTCCTTTGCTTGCCCATCAGGTTTTTGCTGGTCAGGTAGAAAACTTCTATGCTAGCCAGGTGTGGTGGCGCATGCTTGTAATCCCAGTACTTAAGAGGCTGAGACAGGAGGTTTGCCCAATAAATGGAAAAATCCTCAACATCATTAGCAATCAGGGAGATGCAAATCAAAGATACACTGCCATATAACCCCAATGCAAATGGCAATTATTGAGAAGTCAAACAAAAATAAATGCTGGCAAGGATGTGGTGAAATTGGAACTCTTCTACAATTGTTGGTAGGATTAGTGCAGCCACTATGGAGATCAGTCTAGAGATTTCTCAGAAAATGGGGAATGGATCCACTACATAAGGTTTCTATACCATTCCTGCGTATCTTCCAAAGGGACTAAAATCAGTAAACTGTAGTAGTAATATATGCATATCCATGTTCATAGCCACACAATTCTCAATAGACAAATTATGGAAACAACCTGTCCACCAACAGATGAATAGATTACAAAATTGTGGGATATACACACAATGGAATTATACTCGGCAATAATGAAAAACAAAATAACGTCATTTGCAGAAAAATTAATGGACCTGGTGAACATTATGTTAAGTGGGATTCGCCAGTCACAGAAAGTGAAGGGACTTATGTTTTCTCTCCTATGTGGAAGCTAGGGAGTGATCAGGACACCAGAGGGGCTTCAGATAATGGAGGAGAAACTTCAGTGGAGTCAGGGAGGTGGTCTAAGGGAAGGGGAGGGGGAGGATCAATGAAGGGGGAATCACTAAATTGCTGAGGCAGCCTCAAGCCTAGGAACCTCCTATCTCAGGGTTCCCTGGATTACAAGTGTGCATACATGGTAGGTGGCACATGCTTGTAATCCTAGTACTTGAGAGGCCGAGAAAGGAGGATTTCAGGTTCTCAGCCAGCCTTAGCTACTTAGTGAAGCCCTCTGAAACCCAGCAAGACTCTGTTTTAAAATAAAGAATGAAAAATAGGGCTGGGTGTGCCAGTATTGGAAAATTGCTCTGGTATTAATTTCCAAAATATAGAAAGCAGTCAGAGCCTAGGTGCTGGTGCTGAGCAGGCTCTCTCTCTCTCTCTCTCTCTCTCTCTCTCTCTCTCTCTCTCTCTCTCCCCTTTTGTCCTAATGTTTACCCATGGTAAACCCTTTACCTTTAAAAATATGTAGAGACAATTGAAAACCCTAAGATCATAGTTACTCTACACAGTGCATTTCAGAGCCACAAAGGTAGCAAAAGCCTTATAACTTACTCTTAGAGATTACACAGAGCTACACGGGCTGTCATTTGTGCCTGTTTCCCTCCTATTTTGTGGGGCCTAGAAAATTAAACTCTGCTGCTTCAGAGCTCCCATAGTTTATGGGCAACCAATACAGCCGAATGCAAGAGGTAACATCAAGGCAGAGTACTGACCCTGCAATAATAAATGCACTCCTTGGAGACAAAGAGGCCTCACCTGCCTAAAATAAGTTATCAGCCCGCTGCGTTGGTAATGCTAATAAGAACATACCAATACAAAATCTGTGTTTAAAGACCAGGACGGAGAGGAGATGCAGGGTTCCATTTCAGGTTGTCCAGCCTGGCTGCCAGGCACACTGCTTTTCCTTCTCTTCTGCTTCTATTTCCTATTGACTTTGTAATAAAGGTTTGTAGAAGCTGCAACCAAGCTATTAAGTTTTAATTTCCCAATTCAACAAATATTTAGTTGAATTGAGGAAAAGAGCCCACAGTGCCATCACAATAACCCTGTAGATGTAGCTTGGAAGTAGAATGCCCCTGGGTTCAATCCCCAGTACCACACACACACACACACACACACACACACACACACAAAGTTGCTAAGGTTTACTTCCTTTCTTTTGGAGAAGTGTCATTTAAATTAGTCTGACAATAAAACATCAATGAGATAAGAAAAAGAAAAACTTCCCCACCATATAGAACTACCACATAAGCAATAATTTATAGAGGAGGTCATTAATAGTCAGGCATGGTGGCGCACACTTGTAATCCTAGTACTTGGGAGTATGAGGATCACAGATTCACCGCCAGTCTCAGCTACTTAGAGAGTCCCTCCACAACTTAGTGAGACCCTGTTTCAAAATAAAGAATAAAGAATAGGGCTGAGGGTGTTGCTTGGAGGTAGAATGCCCCTGGGTTCCATCCCCACTACCACACACAAAAAAATAGGTAATTTATCTTTTATAATATAAATTGTTTACACCATCCAAAGAACCTGCTTTACTTCAGTGACAATGGATAACATACACAACCAAGGGCTATCAGACAGCATAAGATACTTTATCACCTTTCTTGTGAGAAAACTAGAGAGCTTTATAGTCATTAATCCAGTAATTCTAGTAACACATCTTTGAAGATAAGGGCAAATGTCTTATTCATTTAAATATTTATCTTAGTAGCTTAAGTAAAGATCCCTTAAAAGTAAAACCCAAAATAAAAGTGAATGTGCTACGGAAAAATACTGGAGTTGAGAATGTAAAAATCAAATCTGTAAAGCAAAGAAACCAATCAGAAATTATTTATGTAAGCCCCGGAAATGAGAAGAAAAAAAGGAGAAAGGCCAAAGACAAATTCAAGTCCAGGTGAGAAGAGCAAGTACGAGAATACCCTCCCCAAAGTGTGTGTTAAGGAGCCAGGGCCACCGAGCTCCCAGAGGCATCATGGGATGTGACAGACTGGCTCAGCCGGGCACTGAGTCTGCTCGGGACTGAGATTCTCAGAAAGGTGGGCAAAGGCTTCGGTTGCGGTCCTGCAGGGGTTAAGTCCTGCAGCGATTCCTCCCCCTTAGCAAGTAAGAGTTCCTTCAAGTCCCCATAAGTGTGGGGTCTCATCCCCGGGGGCTTGGGAGAGAGGAATCTGAAGAAATGACGCGGACAACTGCCTCTTGTGCAATTGACAAAGTTTTAATTTTCATCACCAGTATTTATACCCTATACCCAGTGTAAGCACCAAAGGACAATAGTGAGGCATTAAGTGTAAACAAGATAAACAGGATAAAAGAAGATCCATGGCGTCACAGTTTAAGATTCGTCTGGGACTGGGCAATCACAGTCGGCCTGCTTGGCTTTTGTGACTGAAATCAGGTTTCTGGCCTCACAGGTAAACCCTAGGGGGCAAGGTCCGGAATCCGGAAAGGCGGGGTGCTGCGAACTTGTTCAATCGGGAATAATAAATCGGGCACTGAGTCCATTTGGGACCGAGATCCTCAGAAAGATGGACAAGGGCTTCGGTTGCAGTTCTGCAGCCATTTTTTCCCTTTTTATGAAATAAACTCCTTTAAGTTCCTGTTCACGGAGCTAAAAGTGGAGATTCCTCTCTGGGAAAAAATCTGAAATAATTGACATGGACAACTGCCTTCTGTGAAATTGACAATGTTTTAATTTCCATCACCAGTATTTATACCCTATACCCCATATAAGCACCAAAGGACAATAGTGAGGCATTAAGTGTAAACAAGATACAGGATAAAAGAAGATCCATGGTGTCACAGTTTAAGATTCGTCTGGGACTAGGTGATTGAAGTCAGCCCCCTTTGCCTTTGTCATTGGAATCAGGTTTCAGAAAGGCATCCGAGACAGGCAGGCATCCGTAAAAGGCGGGGGGGGGGGGGGGTGACGGTGGCAGCTGGGGTCACACCAAAAGTCCGTGTTGGAGAAATTCAGTCTTCTAGGATCTCCTTCAATCCTTTTAGAGTCTTTTGTCCCTTGGGCTTAGTCCAGGCCCTCCTCTACCTATCAAGATCCATAGGGCTGCGGTGTGGATTTGTCCGGTCCTGTCTGCTCCGCCATCCCTTATAAGGCAATACTTATAGTACAGTTAGTAGACAGGGCAAAAACATTATAACACAGGTGATTGAATTTCAATAATTGCTCTTTAATGCATAATCTTGAAGCAGACTTTTGGGTGTTTTTTTTTTTTACTGTCCTGCTGCTGAGTCACAAATGGTAGGCTTTTGTTAAGTCAAGGCTAGAGAAGAGCTTATTGGCATCTCTTAAGAGGGAAACAAATGGCCCAGATTCCAGAGACAGTTTTACATCTCTTTGGGAAATGGGGCAAAAGGTAGGTTTTAGATCAAAGGACCTGCCTGTGGAAAGGCCGAGAGGAATTTTGTAGCCCCTGAATTCTGACTGCCCTTTATTACAGCTGGAACAATACAGAGAAAGTCTGAGGGCTCAGACATTTTACTAAAAAATTTATCTTTCATGGACTCAACTTCTTCCACAGTCCTAATTCTTGGGATCCCGTTTTACATCATTGGAGCTTATTAGTATAAAAATCTAAGAGCAGGGAGTATTTTTGCCAGAGATGATGACGTTTCTGCCTCGGGACTTGCTCCCGTGAAGCTTGCCGATAATACAAGCGTTTCTCACGCACATATATGCAAAAAAAAAAAAAAAAAAAAAAAAAAAAAAAAAAAACGGTGACAATGGGAGATTTTAAATTTCTGAGACAAACACAGAAACAACTGTTACACATGCATACTGTTTGCACCTAATTACTCAAGAAATGAAACTACTAGCTATGTCTTTGACTCCAAAGAAAACTATGAGAAAAAATTAGTGAAATTCAAAGAGTACTACAAAACAAAAAAAGTTTGGGAACTTCTGCCTTAGCAGCATTCTAGGGTTCAAGCATACCCTGCTCAGAGCTGAAGTTGAAAAGCAGAACGAACAGAGCCTCCAAATCACACACACACACACACACACACACACACACACACACACACCTACTTACACATGGCAGAGCCTTTCCTTTCACTGATTCTGGCTCTAAAGAACCCTGTGCCCTCTGACTTGGAATTTATTGCAGAATCCCTTTAAAATCGTGACTGGAGCCGGGCGTGGTGGCGCACACTCGTCATCCCAGCAGTCGGGAGGCTGAGACCTGGAGGATCGCGGTTCGCAGACAGCCTCAGCTACTTAGTGAGGCCCTCTGCAACTCAGTGAGACCCGGTTTCAAAATAAAGAATAAAAAATAGGGCAGAGGGTGTAGCTTGGAGGTCGAATGCCGCTGGGTTCCATCCAGACCCGCAAAAAAAAAAAAAAAAAAAAAAAGTAAAATTGTGAATGGCTATTAAATCAGTGAATCTCACTTTTGGCGGGGAGGGGGGGGGTAATGAGGATTGAACTCCAAGGACATTCTACCTGTGAGCTACACTCAGCATTCTTTTATTTAATTTTGAAATAGGCTCTCACTAGATTGCTGAATGCATAAGTTACTGAGGTTGGCCTCAGGCCAGCAAACCTCTTGTCACAGCCTCCCAAGTGCTAAGGTAACAGGTGTGTGCCATCATGCCCAAAAATCTCACTTATTTAAATAATAAAAACGAATTATTTTTTCCATGTTGGTTTGAGGACCAAACAACTGGAGTTCCCTAAATATTTTGTGTGAGAAATCCTCCTGAAATTTAAGTAGCACTTTTCTATTGAATAAATGAAATTTATGGAAAGACTCATTAAGCAACTCATTAAGTAAATGTAAGTTTTACCCAAAATTTGGTGTTGTCAAATCTTTTCTATAAAAAGTATGTGTGCATGTTGCTGGAGATTGAACTCAGGGATGTTTTACCTACAAGCTACACCCCCAGCCCTATTTTAATTTTTATTTGGAAACAGGGTCTTGCTAAGTTGCTGGGGCTGGCCTTGAACCCGTGATTCCCCCTGTCTCAGCTTCCCAAGTAATGGGATTAAAGGCATGGGCCTGACTGATAGTAGATAATTTTAAATATTCTTTTTAAGTCTTTAATAATATAAAAATCAAACTGGAAGAAGGGACTTTAACAGGTAATTGCACACCAATATTCATAGCTGCAATATTCATAACCGAAAGGAAGAAACAACCCAAAGGATGACCAATGGATAAAATGGATAAACAAAATGTGGGATACACATTCAATTCCTAAAAAAGAATAAAATTCTGGCGGGTGGGCGAGCTAGCGAGCCTGCGCGGGAGAGTCTGCGGACGTCCGCAGCCCGCCGAGCCCCGCCTGGCCTCCACCGCAGCCTGCCGGACCCCGCCGCGGGGAGGATGTGCCTCAAGACCCAGATAATTAGCACCATGGAGCCTCAGGTGTCAAATGGCCCGACATCCAATACAAGCAATGGCCCCTCCAGCAACAACAGAAACTGTCCTCCCATGCAGACCGGGACAGCCACAGATGACAGCAAAACTAACCTCATCGTCAACTACTTGCCCCAGATCATGACCCAAGAGGAATCCAGGAGTCTCTTTGGGAGCACTGGTGAAATAGAATCCCGCAAACTCGCCAGAGACCAGATTACAGGACAGAGTTTAGGGTATGGATTTGTTAACTATATTGATCCAAAAGACGCAGAGAAAGCCATCAACACTCTAAATGGACTCAGACTTCAGACCAAAACCATAAAGGTCTCCTACGCCCGTCCGAGCTCGGCCTCCATCAGGGATGCTAACCTCTACATGAGCGGCCTTCCCAAAACCATGACCCAGAAGGACTGTCTAGAGGGGTGGGATTCATCCGCTTTGATAAGATTGAGGCAGAAGAAGCCATCAAAGGGCTGAACGGCCAGAAGCCCAGCGGTGCTACGGAACCGATTACTGTGAAGTTTGCCAACAACCCCAGCCAGAAATCCAGCCAGGCCCTGCTCTCCCAGCTCTACCAGTCTCCCAACCGGTGCTACCCTGGCCCTCTCCACCACCAGGCTCAGAGGCTCAGGCTGGACAATTTGCTTAGTATGGCCTATGGCGTAAAGAGGTTCTCCCCCATCACCATGGCGGGAGGACAAGCCTAGTGGGAATGAACATCCCTGGTCACACGGGAATGGGCTGGCGCATCTTCGTCTACAACCCTTCCCCCCCGATTCCGACGAGAGTGTCCTCTGGCAGCTCTTCGGCCCCTTCAGCGCAGTGAACAATGTCAAGGTCATCCGTGACTTCAACACCAACAAGTGCAAAGGATTCGGCTTTGTCACCATGACCAACTATGACGAGGCAGCCATGGCCATCGCCAGCCTCAACGGTACCGCCTGGGAGACAGGGTGCCGCAAGTTTCCTTTAAAACCAACAAAGCCCACAAGTCCTGAATTTCCCATCCTTACTTATTAAAATATATATATAAATATATACGAACAAAACACACGTGCACACACACACATACACAAAAGAGAGAGAAACAAACTTTTCAAGGCTTATATTCAACCATGGACTTTATAAGCCAGTGTTGCCTAAGTATTAAAACATTGGATTATCCTGAGGTGTACCAGGAAAGGATTTTATAATGCTTAGAAAAAAAGAAAAAAAAACAAAAAAATAGCTTTGATACATTGAATGTTCTTTCATAGCTGTCGTTGTTGAATATAATATACATAGATAGTGATGTGCAGGTTTTTTACCCAGCCAGCTAACTTTGCTACCTTCCTTGAAGGTGGGTCTTTTTAAGATGACCATTCGCTCATTTGAAGAAGAAAAACAAAAAACAAAAAAAAAAAATGATAAAAACAATTTTTACAAAGTAATGGAATTCAAAGAAAGAAAAAAAGAATTTTCTTTTTTGTCAAAAATGTTCCAATCAGATTGGTTAAAAAAAAAAGCCCAGGCCGGGCGTGGTGGCGCACGCTTGTAATCCCCGCGTGGGAGGCAGAGACAGGAGGATCGCGCAGGTTCCAAGCCAGCCGTGGGCGCTGGCTTAGGAGACCCTGTTTCCAAATTTAAAAAAATGTAAAAATAGGGCTGGGAGTGTAGCCCAGAGGTAGAAGGGCTTCCAGGAACCCCAGTACCACCAAAAAAAAAAAAAAAAAAAAAAAAACCCACACAGATTAAAAAGGAATAATAAAAATTGCAAAAATGAAAAAAAACTTTTGCAAATTTTTTTCTTTTTTCCTTTTTTCTTTTATATCATGTGAACTAAAAAACAGTCTTCTGTTAGGGGATGGGGGCCAGGGGGATGCCTGATGACATTAACAATTTAATAACATTAACATTGTTGCCAAAGAGGTGGTGTCTTTGCTGAAAATGGGTTTCAAGAAAAATCTATTTTTATAAAATATAAAGAAATTTTACAAGAGAATCTGGATTTGAGAAAAATAATATTTTGACTGGCTAATTTAGGGGAAATTGACAACTTTGTCATGTTCATACTGCACTGGTAATTTTTTAGAGATCAAGATGTGTGTTTTAAACTGGATTCGTAGACTGTTTTTTTTTTTTTTTTGAAGGATGGGCTATAAACAGATGATCTTCATATCTTTTCATAGCATGGAATAATAATTAAAAAAAACAATCATTAATCACTAGGGGAAAGGAGTGTTCGTTCTACCCAGGGTACCACAGTTCCCCACAGTCAAAACCCAAAAGCAAGGAGATGAGTTGAAAGACAGTTTTTCTTTAAGTCATCAGTATGGGATGTCAGAACAATAATTAAAAAGATTAATTTTCCTTTTGATCTAAAACTTCCTTAGTTTGAGCAGTAGGTGTACGAAATTATTTACATATCTTAGTATCATAGTTAAATGTGATGTGTTTAGGAGAGGAAAACAAAAGAGACATTTGCTTTAAATTCATGAAGCAATTTTCAGATTCACTTTGTAGCCCATGCTGATAGAACTGGGCTGTGTTGGTACATTGGAAACACTGTTTATGTTGCTTGAAACACTTATTTATTTAATCGCAGATGTGATGATGCCTATGGCCGAGATCAAATACAGCTAGATTGGCTAGACTACTTATCTGTTTACTTAAACTGTGGGAAGAAGCATATTATTGTGTCATTTTGTTGTGTGCGTGTGTATATAATATAAATAAATATATATATATATATATACGGCTATTTTTCTTTGGGTTAATTTATTGTAAGTTGTAACACCTGGCTAGTTTTGTTTGTATATGTCTTAAAATGTTTTCTTATGATAGTTAAGTGACAGTTGAGGTATCAAGGTAACCTGTGTAGAACTATTTTTGACATATTGTCATGTTTCTTGTGAATATTTTTTCTTACTGCACAGTAGAAAAATAAAAACAACTGGGTCTTTATTTTAATGTAATTCAGATTGGGGAAAACAAAACACAGATAAGGGAACAAATGACTGCAGGAGAGCTCTCCCACGTCCAGTGCACTGACCATTTTAGTATGTTTGTGCTTTGTACGGTTATATATTTAAAATAAAAACGAAAATAAAAAAATATGAGAGTTCATGCTCTTCCCTGGGTAATAGAAACAGTTACTCACTATGCATGATTTAGTTGATAGTTAAATTTGCTATTGCTTTTCTTGTCTTGTTATATAAAAATCTTTTCAATACAAGTTTAGTCTAATGGTAATAAAACGTTATGGTTATTTATTTTTTGTTTTTTTTGTTTTTGTTTTTGTTTTTGTTTTTTTTGTTGTTGTTTTGTTTTGTTTTGGTGGTACTGGGGTTCCTGGAAGCCCTTCTACTTCTGGGCTACACTCCCAGACCTATTTTATATTTTTAAAACAGGGTCTCTTACACCAGCGCGGCTGGCTTCGAACCTGCGCGATCCTCCTGTCTCCGCCTCCCAAGCGCGGGGATTACAAGCGTGCGCCATCACGCCCGGCATGGTTATTTATTTTTAAAAAAGAATTAAATTCTGATATATACTACAACATGGATGAACATCGAAAACATTTTTCTAAGTCAAATAAGCAGACACAAAAAGACAAGTATTAAATGATTCAACTTACATGGGTTAGATGAAAAGCCAAATTCTTAAAGACGAGTAGGATAATGGTTTCCAAGGTATGGGGTAGACGTGAATGGAGAGTTACGGTTTACTAAATACCAAGTTTTTCTTTGGGGTAATGAAAAGGTTTTGGAGATCAAAGTGGGGACAGATGGACAACAAGGCAAATATATTTAATGCTACTGAATTATACACTTTAGGAATGGTTACAGTCGGGTATGGTGGTGCTCGTCTGTAACCCCAGTACTTGGGAGGCTGAGACAGGAAGATTACAAGTTCACAGACAGCTTCAGCAATTTATCAAAGCCCTCTGCAACTTAATGAGGACCTGTTTCAAAATAAAAAGTAAAATAAGGCTGGTGGTGTAGCCCCTAGGTTCAATCCCCAGAACCACAAAAAAAAAGAAAGAAATGATTAAAATGGTAAATTTTATAAATATTTTAACCACATGAAAAAAAAAAGTAACAATGATTCTCAGCTCACAGGCCATATGAAAACAGCCTGCAGATCAGAACCGGCTTGCAGGCCAACCCTGCTCTGACGTAGAAGATCCACTAAACAATGCCGGGCGTGGTGGCGCAGGGTGTGGCTGGTGACCCTCATGACCCCTGCGGCCAACAGTTCAAAAATAACTCTGTGAGCCGGGCGTGGTGGCGCACGCTTGTAATCCCCGAGCTTGGGAGGCGGAGACAGGAGGATCGCGCTGGTTCGGAGCCAGCCGTGCTGGCTTAAGAAATAAAAAAATAGGTCTGGGAGTGTAGACCGTAGGTAGCAGGGCTTCCAGGAACCCCAGTACCACAAAAAAAAAAAAAAAGAAAAGAAAAGAAAAGAAAAAAACGAAGATCTACTAAACAAACAAAACACTGAAAATTTTTTCCAAGTCACTGAAGTTTATTTTTAATATGAGCATGTTAAACAGATTTTCATATTTAATGTTTATTACATTTATTAAAATTTATAAATGCAACCACAGTATTTATCTACCAAAAAAAGTTTGAGAAGCCTAATAAGGTAGTATAGAAGGCCATAGAGACAAATAGAGATACGCTGATACTTAGCAAGTATCTCCAGCTTTATCTCTTTATAGACATGAAGCGGCAGAGGACGGTAGAGATTAATAAAAGATGATGTCTTCCCTGAAGATTAAACAGCCTGAAAGATGTATTAGGTAAAGATGAAACTTCGAAGTAGGAAAAAATACTCAGCTTCAAGGTTCAGCTTGGAAATCTGACATTACAGTTTATACCCACTTTTATTTCCTGCCCCACTCATTTGGTGCATTAGACCTTTTCTCCTCCAATTTCAGGAGAAAAAAGAAACATTTAAGCATACTGTTAGGACATGCTCAGATCTCTCCCTGACATTCTTGCAACCTCTAAAATCTAAAGCTCTCTTAACTTATTGATTGGTTGTAGCACAATTTCAGACTTTGGAGCCAACATATTCCTAAAAAAAGAAAACCCTGAGGCACTTTTGAGTCAGCTATAGGCAGAAAATCATTACAAGTGAGACATTTCTTTTAGACTAGGTATCTAACTATAAACAAATAGACCGAAGATATTGTTTTAGATACTTGTCTCCTAGAAAAGATGTGCAGCAAACAACCCTAAGCTTGAAGTAAAGCAACATTTTATGATGCTCCTGGGTTTTGCAGATCAGAAACGAGGACGAGGCAGGCAGCTCTCCGGTCCAGTGACTGTGGCCTTGGGGAAGGACTGGAATAGCTTGCTTATCGTGCCGGTCACCTGGGCTAGGCTGAGATGTCATTGTCAAGAGGCCTCTCTAGGTGCCCTGGCAGCCACGCAACACTCTAGCTTCACGGACTAGGACTTCTTACCTGAAGGCTGGAAAGTGTTCCACAATCGAAGTGGGACTACACAGCTTTTTATGACTTAGCCTCAAAGTCACCTATGGAAACTGTGTTCACTCTAACCACATTCTACTGACTAAGTCACAAGGCTACCCAGACTTAAGGGGAGAGAACATAGACTCTTTCTATCAGATGATCAACAGACTTATAGCCAGGTTTTAAACCCACTTTTAAGCCGGGAGTGGTGGCGCAGGCTTGTAATCCCCGCGCTTGGGAGGCTGAGACAGGAGGATCGCACAGGTTCGAAGCCAGCCTCAGCTACTCAGTGAGGTTCTCAGCAACTTAGTGAGACCCTGTTTCCAAATAAAGTATAAAATAGGTCTGGGAGGATAGCCCAGAGGTAGAAAGTCTCTGGTTTCCACCCCTGGTACCACAAAAAATAAAAAGTAAACCCACTTTTAAAAGAGATGCATATTTAGAGCGATAAATGGGGATACATGCCAAAGAGATAATAGAGCCCACTTCAAAGTGAATTTCACTAACCTATTAATTCAATTCTGTCTAACCCACACATATTCTCTAAGGATGGCAAAATTCCATCTACCTATTTTCATGTGATGCAGTAATAATAAAAAAAACTGCAGTTTACCTATGTAATTTGCATCAAAATTGATACTTGCTTTTGACCCCAGTAGCACCTGCCAATTATAATCATTTCTTATATTCTGTGTGTGTGTGTATGTGGTGCTGTGGGTGTAACCCGGTGCTTTCTACCTCAACTACACTCCAGACCTACCTATTTTATACTTTATTTGGAAACAGGGTCTCACTAAGTTGCGGAGAGACTCACTGAGTAGCTGAGGCTGGCTTTGAACCTGCGCGATCCTCCTGTCTCAGCCTCCCAAGCGTTGGGATTGCAAGTGTGCACCACCACGCCCGGCTATCACTTATTTTCTGAACACCATGAGCTCAGGCCAACCCTCTGGCTTAGGGTAAGTCATATACGTTGAGAACGCAGAGAACAACTATAGCAAGCAAACCAAGTAGGCTAGGACCACACCAGCAATACGGTTGCTGACACTGGCGGCCATCCTGTATCAGTGATGACTACACTTCAGAAATTCAGGGGCCATAGAAATGAAATAAGCCCTATGGTGGGTACTCTCCAAAGTAAGGGAAAAAAATTTTGAAAAGCTACCATTTTCAAAAAATGCGATGACTATTATCACATTTAGAAAAAAGAATGGACAATTTCAAAGTAAAGGACAATCCTTAAGACATAATAAATTTAACTAAGAAAAACTCACTTTCTTCTTTCTCTGCTGCTCTGCAGAAGCTTCGCCAAAGAGGAGCCTGATTCACTAACTGGAAAAAAAAATCACTAAAGCACCTGACATTTTGATATCTTCATTTCTTTGCTTTTTAAAAAAAATAGTTCTAGAACTTGAGCTTTTTCTAAGAACACCACAGTCTAAAGAAGACAAATAAGTACAGAATTATAACACAACATGATTCTATAAGCATTTGGAAAAGGAAAATCAAGAGAAGTTTTATGAATTAGGTGAATAGGTTTTTGTCCGTGAGAAAGAAGGGGAAAATTACTTTAGGCAGCCATTCATGTGGTGGCTGAAAGTGAGGCAGGATAGGAGAAATAAAAATATTAGGTAGACTGAAGATGAACTGGGAAGAAAAGGGAAAATATAATTTTAAAATCTAGAAACTTAAGCCGGGCATGGTGGCGCACGCTTGTAATCCCAGCGCTTGGGAGACTGAGACAGGAGGATCACACAGGTTCGAAGCCAGCCTCAGCTACTTAGTGAGGCTCTCAGCAACTTAGTGAGACCCTGTTTCCAAATAAAGTATAAAGTAGGTCTGAGAGTATAGCCTGGAGGTAGAAAAGCCCCTGGATTCTACCTCCAGTACCACAATAAAATAAAATCTAGAAACTTCATGATCTCTAACTCTGACCTACAAGGTATGTTCCATCTTAAACAGAAGTCCAAATAGGCCACACCTTTAACCCCACCCTACAAGACCTGCTCCATCATTGGCTCAAGCCTGGATGAGCCCACACCCCTAATCATATCGGCTCCTCTCCAGAGATCACCTGTTATTCCTGAGCCGCTTTAGTAAGCAAAAGATCCAGGAGGAGAAACCAGGTCAGGCTCCACTCACCAACCACCCATCAATGTCCAGAACCTGAGGTTATGAGGAAGTCTAGACCTCTACCCCTGCTGTGTGATCCTCCCCCAACCCCCCTGGGCTTCCATAAAAGAACTGTAAACACTGCTGGAACTCTTGTCTCACCACCTCGCTCCCTCTTGGATTGCCCAATGGATTGCCCACATTCTCCATCAAACTTGTATCCTTCACTTTCCTAAAGAAACCTGTCTTTGTCTCTGACTGGTTCCTGCTGAAATTCTTTTCTGCCGAGGAAGCCAAGCACTCCACTGAATCATCGTGTTTTCCCATGACAAAAAGCACAAAAATCTACATATACAACCAACCGAGGAAGCCTACATTGTATACCAAAAATAATGATAATAAAGATTTAAAAATAGGGCTGGGGGTGTAGCTTGGAGGTACAATGCCCCTGGGTCCCATCTCTGGCACCGAGAAAGAAGAAAGAAAGAAAGAAAGAAAGAAAGAAAGAAAGAAAGAAAGAAAGAAAGAAAGAAAGAAATTCTTCGTACTTTAAGAAGCCAGGTTGTAAAGTGGAGATGTTAATAATTGGGAAGAGAGATGCAGAAATCTAGCTCCAGACCTTGGCTAGTGAAGATAATCATAATATTTCTGGGAAGATAATCATAATATTCCCTCTGTGTCTCCGTGAGAATCCAGTACTGAGTATTTAATACCGCAGCCTTCTTGTCCATACAGTTATTAGATAGAAATTCCCAGGGTGGCAGCCAGTGCTGACAAATCAAATGTTTCTATCTCAGAGTCAGAGGAACCAGAATAAAAACCCCAGCCCTGCCACTTACTTAGGCTCAATGAGCTTGGGCAAATTATTTAACCACCTGAAACTTATTTTCATCTGTAAATGAAAAACTGCCTACCTCTCAGGATTTTGGGTCAGATCAACTTATATAGGTAAGGAACACAGCACAGCGCTTGTCCCCAGAAAATGAAATTATATTAAGAATGCATTCATATATCTAATTAAGAAGTAGATTATTTCTTTGCTCTATTGATTAAGGCTTTAAGATCCCATTTTCCCTTTGTCGCTCTACAAACTTGTAGAGCTAAAAGCTTTGAGTGCATAAAATACCTTACTCAGCTTGAATGCCAACCTTTTGAATTTTAAATGAGTGGAGCTTTTTTAACATAAGTTCCTAATGCATTAGACATTTCATATTTGCGGTTGCCTCTAAAATTAAGCTATTTTTAGAATTATTTCTCTCCAGGCTGCAGAACTAAGCGGCTTCCCACTTAGTGAGACCCCCTAGATTCTACCGACTGATTAAAAACTAGACAGAGACCAGGCGTGGTGGCGCACGCTTGTAATCCCCGCGCTTGGGAGGCTGAGACAGGAGGATCACACAGGTTCAAAGCCAGCCTCAGCTACTTAGTGAGGCTCTCAGCAACTTAGTGAGACCCTGTTTCCAAATAAAATATAAAATGGGTCTGGGAGTATAGCCCGGAGGTAGAAAGCCTCTGGGTTCCACCCCCAGTACCACAAAAAACAAAAAACAAACAAACAAACAAACAAACAAAAAAACTAGACAGAGGTTTGAGGTTTCTGAATTCACTCCGAAAGAGAACCTTAAATTAGGTGGGTGCGGTGGGGTACGGATGTAATGCCAGTACTAGGGAGTATGAGGCTGGAGGATCACAGCTTTGAGGCCAGTGTCCAGTAACTTAGACCCCACTTCAAAACATAATTTTAGAGCCAGGCGTGTTGGCTCACGCTTGTAATCCCAGCATTCGGAAGGCTGAGACCAGAGGATCGCGGTTCATGGCCGGCCTCAGCTACTTAGTGAGGCCCTTTGGAACTCAGTGAGACCCTGTTTCAAAACAAAGAATAAAAAATAGGGCAGGGGGTGTAGCTCAGAGGTCGAACACCTCTGGCTGGGTTCAATCCCCAGTACAGCCGAAAAGGCAGAACCCTAGATTCTCTTAGGAAAAAGGCCTTCTTGTATTCATCTCCACAGTAACTGCCCCTTACCCAGGCTTTCTTTTAGCGGGAATATGGATAGCAGATGAATGTAGTGAGTGTACAAGTGCCTTCCAACAATTGCTATGCTTCTAGAACCTCTCCACCAGACCCTGGACCGCTTTTACAAACTCCCGGTCCTCGTCGCCCTCCTTTCCACTAACCATGCCACGCCCCGCTGCAGCCCCGCCCCGCTGCAGCCCCGCCCCGCCGCAGCCACGCCCCCGTTAGTGACCAATCAGAAAGGGGGGTGGGGCCCGGAAGGGGCGGTTCACCTAGGCGCAGACGACGAATCACTAGTCTCAGGCGAGCAAGAGCGGAAGCGGAAGCGGAAGCGGAAGCTCCTCCAAACTTGCTTTGGCCTTGGGTTCCGCGAGGGAGATGTCCCGAGCGAGTGAGTGAGGAGGTCTTGGGGGGCCCCCGTGTGCCCCTAGAATCCAGCGAAGAGACGCCTGCGAGCTTACTCCCCAAAGTCAGGAGCGGGCAGGCAGGCAGCCGCCCGGGCAGAGTGCAGGTCCGTCGAGGCCGGCCTCTGTCGGCGCGGCTCTCCCCGAGGCCATGGTGCGGGAGCCGAGGGCGATCCCTAGGTGAGGGCCGCGGCTCCGCCGGGATTCCACCGCGGCGGAACCGGGCAGATAGATGCAGGGTAGGGGAGAAAGGATGCTGCCCGCTCTGCTCCCTGCTGACACCCGGAGCGGCCGAGAGTACTGCTCCGGCCGAGGAGGCGGCTCGCGCTCTAGGTAAAGTCGCCCACAGCCCTTTCTCCGTAGTATGCGAGTTGACAAAACCACCAGCGAACAGGGCTCCCCATTACAATCTCGAGCTCTTTTTCCTTGCTATTCGGAGCTGATCTATGCGGAAACATGCCTTGCACGTGTACCTGGAGTAATTGGAGACGGTGGATCCGACCCTTGGCTGTGCTCCTTTACCTGGTGTCCATCATGGTTGCGGTTCCCCTGTGCGTGTGGGAGTTACAAAAACTGGAGGTAAGAGGGTCCTGCACCGTTGTGCTCCACCCTTTCTTCTACTTAGTGTTGGGGAAATAAGACCCCTCTTCCCCTTTCTACCCAAACACCCATACCTGGTATCTGAAACCCATCTCCTGTAAATGAACCCAGTCTTTGGACATAAATCTGTCTGATGGTTGACGGCTTTTTCAATCATGCTACAGGTGGAGATGAGACCAGGTGGAGAAAATAAATTTCTTAACAACTAAGTAGTTGCTTAAAACAGCACGGTTTTGCAAGTAATTTTATTTCTGAAGTCTGATCTGCTGTTTGGGTGTTGGGCTTAACTAGATTAAAAGCTATCGTGAAACCCATGTATTGATTTTTTAAAAAAACTTTTAATTAGCTTCCCGAATTAAAGGATTCTGGTTGGTTTGGCTTTGCTTTTACTTTTTTGTTTGTTTTTCTTTTTGTGGTCCTGGGGATTAAACTCAGGGGCATTCTACCTCCAAGCTACATCCCCCGTCCTATTTTTTTTATTCTATATTTTGAAACAGGGTCTCAGGAAATTGCAGAGGGCCTCACTAAATAGCAGAGGCTGTCTGCAAACCGCGATCCTCCTGTATCAGCCTCCCAAAAGCTGGGATTACAAGGGTGAACCGCCACGCCCTGTTTTTACTTTTGAAACAGCCAAAGCAAAGGTTTTGCAAAAAGTCCCTTGTATATTTTTTGATGTCATTCTTATTGTGACATCAGTGAAATATTACAAACTGGAAACCCCCAGGTATGTATCTTAAGATACTTTATAAAACTACAGTGCACTTATAAAAATACTTTTAAAAAGAAACTTTATAAAATGTATCTTATAAGATACTTGTATTTTATAAGATACTTTAAATTTTAGTTAATAAAACCCAGAAATTACTTTTACTGAGAAACACATATTTTACAAGACCTCTGACAAGACTGTGGCTATTTCGGGCCCTTTTTTGTTGTGGAAATGATTTTTAAATAGTTAAACAATGTATTTAATGCCCATTTGTGTCCTGTATGTTCACTGAATTATTTTTTGTTGACTTTCTCCTACTAGCATAGGCCAGTGTTGTTATTTTTAAGGGTAATGTAATATCCTGCTACATTAAATATTTCTCACTGTTAGATGGTTAGGTTACTCGACTGTAATAAAATTCAGATGTAAACATTCTAATACAGGTAAGATTCTCCTACTTTGAAGTATGCTTAGGCGTACAGCATAAGGACTGTTTGTTAACCCAGCATAGATTTCTTAGTTGTGAGTCTTAACTATGGCCATCAAGGCCCAACATGTCTGACACCAGATCTCCCCTCGGACTCAAGTCCTGGTCCTCGCCACACTTGTTTTGCTCAGATGCTCTAGGCATGCCTTTTCCCCAAATCCTGAGCACGCCTCTCTCACAGAATGCCATTCCCCCAGACAGTTGCCTGTTTCGAAGCATTTGGCTGAGGGAGAGTTACCCTATTCCTGGACCCTGGGCTTTAATGGTTTTTCTTTCCTCGTTTCTGTCTTCAAGTTACCTTAGAAGAAAATCTACTCTTATCTCCTCCTCATTTTCTGAGGCAAACAAACCCAGCTCATGGCTGCCAAGTTCAAGAGTATTGTTAATGGTATCTTCATCTCCATGTGTCTCAAATGTGAATAAATTAAAGATAAAGATGATTAATAATTTTCACAGACACCCAACATTGGCTTATTCTATAATAACGTTGCTTAAATATGTACACACAAAATTGGTTAAGTTTCTTATGCAAAATGAGAACTGTAAAAACTATTCATTTAGGTTAATGGCATTAGTGTGGGTGAGTGTTTTCCTGGATCTAAATTAATGCTTGCAATATCAAAATGACAGTAACTCTATGATGCAGGATTTTTTTTAATTTGGCGTGACTGTTCTATGATGACTCATTTCTCTGGTCACTTGTTTCATGATTATTTTAGAAAGAACTTTCTTCCTTACAGCACAGTGTAAGGATGCTTGGCCTTCCTTAGTCACAGGCACGTCATTCTCCTTTTAATTTGACCATCTAGTTCTACTTTTTGGCACTAAAACAATCATAAAAGTAAACGTGGACATTAAAACTACTTGGCAATACTGTTGTTAATGATCACCTTTTAATAGAGAAGCACTAGAATATGCTTATGATGCTTATGTTGTTATTTTCTTAAACCATCATAGTAATGAATACTTGGATTTATTTATTTATCTAGTGGTAATGGGAATTAAACCCAGAGGCATTCTAACTCTGAGCTATGCCCCCAACCCTATTTTTTTATTTTTTATTTTGAAACAGGGCCTCACTAAATAGCTGAGGCTGGTCATGAACTTGCGTTCCTCCTGTCTCAGCCTCCCAAGTACTGGGATTACAAGCGTGCACCGCCACTCCCAGCTGGATTTCTTTTTTTAATGAGCACATTTATACATGAAATTGAAGAAAGGAAAAAGCCCTAGAAATTGAGTGCCCAGACATTCCTTCTTGGAGTCTTTACCTCTGTGCATTTGCTTTTAAGTTTTCAACACATCCAATATAGAAATTCACTGTTTGAGAAAACATATTTATTCTCCATAATTTTTTTTTTAACCTCTTTAGTCTTTGGCTCCTAGCGGGGGAAAAGAATCTTGTTCAAAACAGTGAGTCTAAAAGTTGGGGATGTCAGTTCTTTCTTTATTGTTGACTGCACAAACCCCTCAAGTACCAAAAGTAAATGTCCAGTTTTCCATTATTAAAAAAAAAAAAGGATTACAAATTAGTATAAAAGTCATATCCTGACTGGGTGTGGTGGTGCACGCTTGTAATTCCAGTATTGGCAGGCAGGGGGTGGGGGGCAGAAACCTGAGGATCCTGTGAACAGCCTCAGCTACTTAGCGAGGCCCTTTGCAATCAGTAATACCATATTTCAGAAATGAAAAGACTAAAAAATAGGGCTGGCGGTGTTTGGGGGTGTAGATCAGAGGTATAATGCCCCTGGATTCCATCTTGGGTACCTAAAAAAAAAAAAAAAAAAGTCATATCCTAGGGCTGCCCAAATAGAACAAGAGTGTAAGGTTGTTTTTACCAGAAAGCAAGTAGATTTTACTTCAAGTCTTCTTTATGATGAAATTATTTTGTGGGTTGGGGGGGGGGATACTTGGGATTGAACCCAGGGGCGTTTTACTTTTGAGCTATATTTCTAGCCCTATTTTATTTTTTATTTGAAAATGATCTCACTAAGTAGCCGAGGCTGGCCACGAACCCATGATCCTCCTGGCTTTTAGAGGATAAAATACTGATTGGGTATTTACCTAGAAAAACAAAATGAAAGCATTTTAAAATTGTCCTGCATTGATACTGTTGCACATAAGAGAGGTGGTTACAGTAACACAGTTTGGACAGAAGTCTGGCAGTGGTTAGCCCTTGGGAGGGTTGAAAGGGAAAAAACATGTCAAGAATTTAGCTGCCCGGCGTGGTGGCGCACACTTGTAATCCCCGCGCTTGGGAGGCGGAGACAGGAGGATCGCGCTGGTTTGGAGCCAGCCTCACTGTCTTAAGAGACTGTTTCCACATAAAAATGTTAAAAAAAAAAAAATAGGTCTGGGAGTGTAGCCCGGGGGAGTGTAGCCCGGGGCTTCCAGGAACCCCAGTACCACCAAAAAAAAAAAAAAAAAAAAAAAAAAAAAAAAAAAAAAAAAAAAAAAAAAAAACACCAACAACGCCGGGCGTGGTGGTGCATGCTTGTAATCCCCGCGCTTGGGAGGCGGAGACAGGAGGATCGCGCAGGTTCGAAGCCAGCCGCGCTGGATTAAGAGACCCTGTTTCAAAAATATAAAATAGGTCTGGAAGTGTAGCCCGGAGGAGGAAGGGCTTCCAGGAACCCCAGTACCACCAAAAAAAAAAAAAAAAAAAAAGAATTTAGCAAAGCAACAGCCAGCACTCTACAAACATGCACTGCTGTGTTCTCACACACCCCGTCCCCTAAAATGCTTCACAAAACATTTTAAAGAAGCCAGGCAGCCGGACGTGGTGGCGCAAGCTCGTAACCCAGCACTTGGGAGGCTGAGACAGGAGGATCACGCAGGTGCAAAGCCAGCCTCTGCTACTTAGTGAGGCTCTCAGCAATTTAGTGAGACCCTGTTTCCAAATAAAATATAAAATAGGTCTGAGAGTATAGCCCAGAGGTAGAAAATCCCCTGGGTTCCACCCTCAGTGCCACCCAAAGGAAAAAAATTAAAGAAGCCAGTCATAGTGGCGCCCCTTGATAGGCCAAGACAGAAGGATCCAGCATCACAGGTGTGAGGCCAGCCTCAGCACCTCAACAAGACCCTGTTTCCAAATGGACTGGAGGTGTAGCAAGATTTAGGGGCCTCTTTGGTTCTAATGTCAGAATCTCACTGATGTGTTCTTTGGTTTCTTAAGATTGGAATTCACACCAAGGCGTGGTTTATCGCTGGGATCTTCTTGCTGTTGACCATACCTATATCGCTGTGGGGAATACTACAGCACTTGGTGCATTATACACAACCTGAACTACAAAAGCCAATAATAAGGTCAGTCCTAATATATTTTGATTCAGCTGGTGTTGTGTTGGCTTATTTCATAGCGACCTAAAATGTTCCTAATTTATGTTTTGCTTTCCACATAGGATTCTCTGGATGGTACCCATATACAGTTTAGATAGTGTAAGTATGCTCAATTTTATTTCATTAAGAACTTGTTTGATACTATACTTAAGAATGTTTAGGGTAATAAAAATGTTATTGACAAGTTAGATTAATAAGAAAAGTGGAGTTGCCGGGCATAGTGGTACACACCTGTAATCCCAGCAGTTGAGAGGCTGAGACAAGAGAATCACAGGTTCAAGACCAGCCTCAGCAACTTAGACCCTGTTTCAACATAAAAAGTAAAAAGGGCTGCGGATATGTCCTGGAGGTAGAATGCCCCCAGGTTCGATTCCCAGGACCAACAAAAGAATAATAAGAAATGTAGAAGAATTTGCTTGTTTTCAAGGTTGGTAAAGGAGATCAAATATGAAAATAGAAAATGAAAAACATGGTTTCAAATGTTTACAAATCTATAGCTTTATTAATTTGTTAAGCTTTGAGATTAGTAGATCTTAGTTTTTTTAATTTGTTTTGTTGTTGTGGCACTGAGGATGGAACCCAAGGAGCATTCTATCTTCAAGCTACACGCCAAGTAAAAAAGAATATTTCTTATTCTTTTATTTTAAAACAGGGTCTCACTAAGTTGCTGAGGCTAGCTGTGAGCCTGTGATCCTTCTGTTTCAGCCTCCCAAGTACTTGGATTACAGGTATGTGCTATCATGCCCAGCTAAAAATATAATATTTTAAATTACTGCCGGGCGTGGTGGCGCACGCTTGTAATCTCAGCATTTAGGAGGCTGAGACCAGATGATCGTGGTTTGCAGATAGCCTCAAGCTACTTAGTGAGGCCCTTTGCAACTCAGTGAGACCCGGTTTCAAAATAAAGAATAAAAACTAGGTCAGAGGGTGTAGCTCAGAGGTCAAATGCTCCTGGGTTCCATCCCCAGACCCGCAAAAAAAAAAAAAAAAAAAAAAAAAAATTACTGTCATACCTTGTTTAAGTTAAGGATTGGTTCCAGGATCCCACACAGATTCCAAAACTTGTTGATACTTGTCTCTTGTAGATAGTAGGTAGTATTAATATAACCTGCATACATTCTTCCATACTCCCGTATACTTACAGTCATATCTTGATTACTTTTTTTTTTCCCCTGTTGCAGTACTGGGGATGGAACCCAGGGGCATTCTGCCTCCGAGCTTACACCCCCTGCCCTATTCTTTTTTATATATATTCTTTATCTTGAAACAACGTCTTAGTTGTAGAAGGCCTTCAAGCTTGGGCTGTCTGCAAACCAGGATCCTCCTGTCTTAGCCTCCCAAATGCTGGGATTACAAGCCTGTGCCACCATGCTCAGCTTTAGACTACTATTAATACATGATACAATGTAAATTCTATGTTCATAGTTGTTATATTGTTTTATTTATGGAAGAATGACGCTTCCCCCTCAAAGTCTGAACATGTTTAAGTACAAATGCAGGAAGTATGCTTATTTGTTTCAAATATTTTTAAGCTGAGGTTGGTTCAATCTATAGATATAATCCTGCAAAAAATACTGTACCTTATCACAATATAATTTAGTAAGTCTTTTATTTGGACTAAAATATAAACGAACCTTCCCTGATGGTAGATAAAACTACTACTCTCATTTAAAAATGTCTTTAGCAACCTTTACTATGATCATATTTTTTAAAATTTCATTTATGTGTTTCTCAGCTGTTTATTTCTTTTAAAACTTCACGGGGCTAGGAATGTAGCTCTGAGGTAGATGTGTGCTTAGCATGCCTAGTACCCTACATCAACTTCCCAACAACACACACAAAAGAAATTCATTTCCCACATGATCTGGTAGCCATCATGATAAGTTTTCAAGTTTACTATAAGCATGTGTTATCTTCAGTTTTAAAATTAGCTTACCATGAACCAGAGTAGTGATTTGTTTTCTTTAAACTGCAACTATTTATTTTTTAACTGTTTTTTCATAGTGGATAGCTTTGAAATATCCCAGCATTGCAATCTATGTGGATACTTGCAGAGAATGCTATGAAGCGTATGTCATCTACAACTTTATGGGATTCCTTACCAATTATCTAACAACCCGATATCCAAATCTGGTATTAATTCTTGAAGCCAAAGATCAGCAGAAACATTTCCCTCCTTTATGTTGCTGTCCACCATGGGCTATGGGAGAGTAAGTATGTTTGGTTTTCATCTTTTCTGTTTGGTTTTACTTAAAATAAGTTGAAGAGGAAACAGATGGGGGAGTAAACTGGGAGGTCATAGTAATCCATTTGTGATATAAGCTGAAAAAGTGGAATTAAATTGGAACAGAGAAGAAGAACAGCAGAAAAACAACCAAAGAACAAATAGAACTTGATGCTGGTGGATGAGAAAGAGGGGGACATTGTAAGCCAAGGTTGATGGAATGATTTACAGGTTGGTAATAAATATGGAGAAGACACAGAGATGACCGCACTGCCTCCCATGTGGTACAGCCATTGCACAACATTCTTGGCTCTTCTTATACACTTGGAATCAGAGGGGAAAGCTGGCTTTTTGAAAGAGTAAGCTGCTAATGTGTTCGTTTGACAAATATATATATGGAACATCTAGTATATGTCAGTATGTAGATACACTGTAGTACACAAAACAGGCATAGATGTCAGTAACTTAGTTTGGTTTTTTTTTTTTTGGTTTGTTTGTTTGTTGTAGTGCTGGGGTTTGAACCCAGGAGCATTCTGCCTCCGAGCTACACTCCCAGCCCTGTTTTATTTTTATTTTGAAGCAGGATCTCACTAGCTTGAGAATGGCACTACTTGCTGAGTCTGGCCATGAAGGTATGATCCTCTCTCTCAGCTTCCCAAATGTGCACCACTGTGCCTGGCATGAATAATATATTTTTAAAAAATCAGTTTCTGTAAAAAGGCAATTGATTTTTATATATTGATTTTATGTCCAAAAATCTTTTACGTTTTCTTAGTCTGTGAAGCTTCTTTGTGAAGACGGTCTTCTGCTTAGAAGCTGTCTTCTTCTATTCAATAAACCAGTGCATTTCTTTTTCTTACACTAGTATATCCAGACATTTCTGTCTCATTCTTGATTCTAAGGTGGAATTCTTACATAATTTCAGAGTTGAATTTGATGTTTCTAAAGGTGCTTTGTAGGTATCCCCTTATCAGGTTAAATAAATTCCTTTTTGTGATGATTTGTTAAGAGTTTTAATTATAAAATGTTAAATATGGCCAGGCATGGTGGCACATGCTTGTAATCCCAGCATCAGGAGGCTGAGACGTGAGGATCGTTGTTTGCAGACAGCCTCAGCTACTTAGCAAGGGCCTTCACAGCTCTGTGAGACCCTGTTTCAAAAATAAATTTTAAAATACTAAATAAGTAAATAAATAAGCCAGGTGTGGTGGAGGATTGCGCAGGTTCGATGCCAGCCTCAGCTGGTTTAAAAGACCCTGTTTCCAAAATAAAATATAAAATAGGTCTGGGAGTGTAGACCGGGAGGTAGAAGGCCCCTGTGTTCCATCCCCAGCTACACTCTTAAAAGATAGTTTTGCTAGACATACAGTTCTGTGTTGATGTATTTTCTCTAAGCCCTTGAAGAGTTTTTCCCTAGCGTTAGCTCCAGTCAGAGTTGTCAATGTCTGCTGCCATTCGAGTTGTCATTCTGTCTCTCAGTACATTGAAGACCTTCCCTTTGTTTTTGACATTCTGTAGTTTCACTATGAAATATTTAAGTTATTTTGTTTGTCTTTGTCCTGCTTGATTTCCAGTGTGCTTAGTCCGTAAATTTTATGTTTTTAATCACTTCTGAAAAGTTCTTAGCCATTTTGTCAGTTCACCTCTATTCTTCTAGAACTCTAAATATGTTACATTTTCTCATTCTGGTCTGCTCTTTGTAACTCACAAGCTTTCTTCTGCATGTCTCAGCCCTTGTTACATCCTGGACATTTTCTTCGTATGTCTTTTAGTTCACTAATTCTCCACAGCTTTCAAAGGAATCCAATAGGCTATTTAAACCGTCTGTGTAATAATCATCCTTTTGGTCTGTGGTTGGGTTTGACCATTAACTCACAGAATACTGGAGGGTCCAACCTCCAGTAATAAGTTAGCTTTGTGAAGAGCACGGGGCAGGAAGCACACATGTATTGACAGGGTATTCTCATCAGGAGACCTCGCAGCAACTCTGTGTTCATCCAATTGTCATTACTAAAGTGATATGGACTAACTTTAGAAAATAAAAAGGTTTATTTAGCTCTCAGTTCTGGAGGTTCAAAATGCAAGCAGCTTGGCACAGGCTCTGGTGAGTCTCCCCCCCAACCACACCCTGCATAAAACTTCTTATTCCATGCTGGGTTCCCTCAAAACACAGGAAAATTCACAAGGATAACAAACTGGGTGGGGGGGAGCCTCCAACAACTACCACCCATGTTTTAAGAACTGCACTGAATGCACTGAAGCCCTCTTAAAATTCAGAGCAAATGCTTTTTTATTAACGCTGTCAGTTCAGTCAGTGGAGTCCCACTGTCCCTTTAAGGGCATTCCCAAAGTTGCTCCTAGGACCTCCCCACTAGGCTCCACTTCTTAAAGGGCCGCCACCACCTTAGGGACTGAAGTTCTAACACATAAGCCTTTGTGGAACCAGACAACCAAACCATAGCAAAGCCCGGGTGCAGCTCTTAGGCACCTCCGTGGTCCATAAGAGACACTCAGGTTTTATTTAAATGGGCATGAGCCTCTTTAGCACCAAAAAGGCTCAGCTCAGAAAACTCGTCCTTTTTATTTAATCCTAGTAATGCACCTCGAGGTCTGTGTGTCGCTCAGTGTAGATTACAATCCTTACATGAAAATGCAATCCTTATGTAATAGCATTCCTAACAGAGGTGCTAAATAAGCATTTGCTCTGAATTTTAAGAGGGCTTCAGCGCAGTTCTTGGGACATGTATGGTAGCTGTTGGGGGCTTTTTTTTTTTTTTTTTTTTTTTTCCCAGTGTATTGAGTGAACCCAGCATAGAATAAAAAGTTTTATGCAGGATGTGTGTTTTACTCTTTCAGAGTATTCAAGCAGAAGTATACCTCATAAAGATATTTAATTATCAAACTTGGAAGTACACTGAATCCTCAATGCAAATAATACTTTCTAAATATGCACGAATACTTTCTAAATATGCACATGTACTTAGAAACACACACACATGTACATACACTTAGTTTTTCTTACAGAAAAATACAGGGACTGTCTTAGCTTTCTGTCCCTGTGACAGAAATATGAGAAGTAAACAAGGGAAGGGGTTTATTTTGGCTCATGGTTTGGGAGGTTTCAGTTCATGTTCACTTGACACTGTTACTTTGGTGCCTTGGACGCGTGCAGGAAGCTTTTCACCCTGTGTCAGCTGGGAAATGGAAAGAAGAGCCCCCCCAATGACCTAACTTCCTCCCGCCTGCACCCACCTCCCAGTACTGCCCCAGGCTGGGGACCCAACTTAACATATATATGTGCCTTGAGGCACTTAGCAGATGCACGCTGTAGCAGACTCGCTTCTGTTCCTTTTGTTCTATGTTGCACAATTCTGGAACTCGAGACTGTACGTAAAAAGGAAGATCTTTCAGAAGATACAGCTGTCAAACGATTTCAAAAATGATACTTAGATCATTTGCTATCATCCATGTTCTTCTCCCACTGCCATTTAGGATGGCTAAATTGAAGGAATTAAGTATCGGTGTGGTGTCATTTGTCAAAGTGATTTTAATTTGGCGGTTTTGAGGATGTTCTGCTGTTAAATGAGTAGTTGAAATGCTAAATTCTTTCCCTTTTGCAGAGTGTTGCTATTTCGGTGCAAACTGGGTGTACTGCAGTATACAGTCGTTAGACCGTTCACCACCATCGTTGCTTTGTAAGTACACAGATTTTACAAAATCGTTTGCTTTTTTGAAAATCCTAGTGCTTTTATGTAGGAACAACTTAGTCAAAAAACATAAAAAGCGTTACTTATCATTTCTTAATGAATTTATGTAGTCTGCTGTATAAATAAATCCTCTACTAAGTAAAATAATAAGACAATCTATAGGCAGTTGTCACAGGATTCACATCTGCTCTAGAGTATGCACTCTGGAAAATGCTTCTTTTTCAAATGTGAACATTCACATGGTTTTTCGGAAATTATTACATGAAGTTAAAGTATGCTACTTTAGATACAGATTTATTTTCTACGTAGTTAATTTGGAATATATTGGGAGCGCTGTCTTGCAGAAAAAGAAGTCATATTTTTCTTAAAATGTTTTCAAGGCTGAGAAATTAAGGTAAAACGGGATATTATTAAGTTATGACAAAACTAGTCCATAAAAATTTCAAGAACACTAAATAATGTAAACTAGGTAAATTGTTTCATTTGCTAGTCCTTACTAACATTCCACATACTCGCAGAAGAAAAGTGAAACAACAATTCTTTATTCTGCCTTTGAGCTAGGAATTATTTAGCCAACTAACACTGATTTATTTATTAAGCTTTATTTCTCTGCAGCTTAAAATCTGAGTGAGCGTATAACTTAATACTAGTGGTAAAGTTTACTTAAGGGGATCTGGGTCTTAATAATATTTACCTCCAAGGCAAGTTAGGGGAGAAAAACTGAACTACAGTTAAACACTATTTTTAACAATCTAGCTTTTCAAAATTAGGCATAATTTTTTTAAGTTAAGAATTGCTCTTTCCAGCTATTGGTTTTATTTTGTATTTCCTTCAAGTTGGTGGAATAATCATATGGTAATGTTTCTAGAAAAAATGGTTTTCTTTTAAGTTTTAAACCACATCTGTGGCAAAATGAAGTGATTTTTCTGTAGGATGATTCAAATAAATTGACTCCTGGATTTAAGTATTACTGTCATTCTTTAAAAATGCAGGTTGCCTTAGTTAATCATAAGTTGCATCATTTTTACTATATTTTTTTTTAAGAATCTGTGAGCTGCTCGATGTATACGATGAAGGGAACTTTAGCTTTTCAAATGCTTGGACTTACTTGGTTATAATAAATAATATGTCACAATTGGTAAGTAACTTCACTTTTCTAATTATTCTAAATTCACCTCTAATACTTGTTAGGTGCCATTTTTTCTTGCAATAAAGCTTAATTCTTTTTAGCCTAGAAATCTAATTTATGCAAAGAACTTGGAAAAAAAGTTTAGTGCATACCTTTATACAATATAAAGACACAATAATATCTTTGTTAATTATTTGGCACTCTGACCTGTTGAACACGTTTGTTTGTTCATTTCATTTCTCTCCAATTCTCATTGCATAGCTGTGTGGATATGTCATAAATAAAAATGCTAGCTGGGTGTGGTGGCGCACGCTTGTAATCCCAATACTTGGGAGGCTGAGACAGGAGGATCACGCAGGTTCGAAACCAGCCTCAGCTGCCTAGTGAGTCTCTCAGCAACTTAGCGAGACCCTGTTTTCAAATAAAAAGTAAAGTAGGTCTGGGGGTACAGCCTGGAGGTAGAAAGCCCCTGGGTTCCAGCCCCAGTTCCACCAAAAAAAAAAAAGAAAAAAGAAAAAAGAAATAACACATTGCTCTCTAAACAAACAACAAAATACACAAACGTATATCCTAGGCATGTTCTAGGCATAGGACAGGCTTAAGTTAAAATGGAATAATAAAATTCTCTGATATCATGTGCTAGGAATTAAAATGAAGACTGCCAAGTTTAGAAAATGGATGATGTGCTAGAAACTGAAATGCTTTAAACTATTTAGTCCTGTGAGCATAAAATATGTGCATTTTATTATATGTACGGTAGGCGAGCTTTCAATAAGCATTATATGGCTTTGTGTCCAAAGCTTCCCACATGCACATCGTCTTCATAACCAGTAACTCTTTTTTGAGACATGTATTCTAAAGGAATGATCAGGAATATTTTTGCTTTAAATATAAAGCTTATTAGTTATAATAGCAAAAGGCTGGAAACGTCCCAAAGCCCAATAGTAGGAGCTGGTTACATATTTTGTGATCACTGCATTGGCATACGAGGCAGTTATTTAAAATAATAGGCCAGGCCTGGTGGCGCACGCTTGTAATCCCAGTACTCGGGAGGCTGAGACAGGAGGATCACAGGCTCACGGGCAGCCTCAGCTACTTAGTGAAGCCCCCCACAACTTAGTGAGACCCTGGTTCAAAGTAAGGAATAAATAGAATAGGACTGGGGTGTAGCTTGAAGATAGAATGCCCCTGGGTTCCATCCATCCCCAGTACCACAAATAAAATAATCTTTATGAGACATGTTGAAACCTTGAAGTTCTTTAAATTGAAAAATATATTAGACAGCACAATTTTATACTAAATCATGACAGATGATGTAAGTCCAGCTTTCAGTGGTGCAGCGGCCTCGTAGGTGCCTAGCCCTGGGTTTCCTCCATCGCTGTAAAAAGCCAGCACACAGGAACGGTTGGATGATAAGAGTCTGAATAACTGTTTTATCCTTCCTTTACTGCTCTCGTATTCTAAAATGTTTTACAGGAGCATTTTATGACTTTGTGGGAAAAAGTAAACTTTTAGGAAAATGTATATTGCTATTCAAATACTATACTAGGTTTTTACAACTAAGTCTTAGATTTTGAACATTTAAAGAGTAAGTTCAGCTGGACTTACTGTCCTCAAGAAAGAAAAATTGTTTGATTCTTACTTTGAAATTTATTATCACAATTTTATTAAAACTACTTACTTAATATGTTACCTTATAAATAACATACATGCTGTGTCAAATAAGACAAACTAGATGATAAGGTAAACCCTTATAAAATTAGCTTTTTATGTGTTTTTTTGTTTGTTTTTGGCTGACCAAGAGCCTTTTCTTCCATTCATATTCAAATTCTCTTTATGAGGCCCAGTGAGTACTAAAAGCATTTCCAGGTAAGATGCCATGCGTCTCTTTAGGAACTGCATGCAGTATATATTCATCTAAAGCAAACGTTTAAGTCTTTGTTCATCTAAAAAGAGAATAATGAAGCCTAGAAAATTTTGCCTGAAATATTATTCTGTACCATATGTAGTTTTTCTTACTGAAGAAGCTTAAATGTTAATCTTGCTACATGTCAATCTTGTTTCTAGTTTGCCATGTATTGTCTCCTACTATTTTATAAAGTACTAAAGGAAGAACTGAGTCCAATTCAACCTGTTGGCAAATTTCTTTGTGTAAAGCTGGTGGTTTTTGTTTCTTTTTGGTAAGTGTTGCTTTTTCACACATGACCTCATTTAATTAGTGTTAATGCTGAAGATGGATTAAAGTGTCTGTGGTTAACTTAAAGTTCATCCCGTTAGCCTTTCTAGGGTTTTCATTAAAAAAAAAAGATCAGTCACTTTAACATTTAAAGAAAATAATTTGAGATCACCTAAATATCTGTGCTAAAAAAAATCATTAAATAATGCTGTCATGTTATACAATGGAAGACTGTGCAGTTTGAAAGAAAACATGAGAAAGAATCTTAATGATGTGAAAAAATGCTCATTAATTCTTCAGTGCTTACGTCAGCACATGGACTAAAATTGGAATGATAGAGACGAGCACGGCCCCTGCGCAAGAATGACACGCAAATATTAAAAAAATGAAAATAAGTATTCTCTAAAACAGAAGGCAAATTAACTGTGCATTAATCTGTACATCAGATTGAAATGCTCAGTGTGACTCATCAGGCCCTTTCTGAGTTGTTTTTTTACTCTAATACGTCATACAAGACTGTTTATAATCCTAGTACTTATAAGGCTGGAACACAGGATTGTAGGTGCAAGGTAAGACTTAGCAATTTGGCAAGAACCCTATTCAACAATGTTTTAAAAACAGGGATGGAGAGCTGGGCGTGGTGATGTGTGCCTTTAATCCCAGTACTTGGGAGGCTGAAATAGGAGGATCACAGGTTTAAGGTCAGCCTCAGCAATTCAGCAAGACCATGTTTCAAAATAAAATATAAAAATTATGAAAAAGGCTGGAGGTATAGCTCAGAGGTAGACTGTACCCGAGTTCAATCCCCATACCAAAAAAAAAAAAAAAAAAATAGAATGGTTTTGGCCAGGCATTGTGGTGCACACTTGTAATCCCAGCGCTTGGAAGGCTGAGACAGGAGGATCGCACAGGTTCAAAGCCAGCCTCAGCTACTTAGTGAGGCTCTCAGAAACTTAGTGAGACCCTGTTTCCAAATAAAATGTAAAATAAGTCTGGGAGTATAGCCCAGAGGTAGAAAAGCCCCTGATTTCCACCCCCAGTACCACAAAAATAAAGTAGAATGGTTTCAGGTATTCTGGATAATTAATACATGTATAAATGACTTTTGATTCTTATCTTAAATGCCTATTGTACAAGTGTTAAGCATTATATTAGTAAGAACTTAAAATCTAATTACTTATGTGCTTTCAAAACAAAAAAACGATATATACAAACCAAGTACTGAAAATCTGAGAATACATAATCAAAATTTACCAGATTAAAACTGTAGTAAGAATAAATTTGTAAGCAAATAAATATATTTAATTTAGATGTATAATTTATTCAGGAATATTCTGTAAAGAGGGTGGGCCCAGAGATTACACTGGGATTTTTAACTTTTATTTTAAATGGCTTATTTTTAAAGCAACTGCTCATTTTATGCTTGATATAGATTTGGCGTTTACTTTTTCCTAACATATAGGCAAGCGGTAGTTATTGCTTTGTTGGTAAAAGTTGGCGTTATTTCCAAAACGCACACGTGGGAATGGCAAAGTGTAGAAGCCGTGGCCACCGGACTCCAGGTAAATAACGTGCTCTGAACGCAACAGGACTTTGCTATTGGTAAAGCATCATTGTACATCGTCTCCACTACACCTGACCACATGCAGGCAGTGGGGCTACAACCTATTTGCTTCACTCTGTAAGGAAGGAAACAGGAACCATTGAGAAATTGGCCACAGTTACTGATTGTAATAAAACCTGTTTATTTTCCTAGTCTATTTCCCTTTCTGTATTTTTCCGTAGTTCTTGGGAGTTAGGTTGAGAATCCATTGTACTTTGATAAGGAATGCTTGATTGAGTTAGTGCAAAATAGTTTTAAATTTTGGCTTTTCTTCAGGAGGTAAAATTATTTAGAAAGATGAATGTAATCTGAAAAGAAAAAACAGCTGTTGATGCCTAAGTAGTTTTGAAAAGATAGTTTAGGAAAGTAAATGCCAACCCAGAGCTGGCTGATTTTGCTGCTCCTGCTGTTCCAGGACTTTATCATCTGCATCGAGATGTTCCTCGCTGCGATTGCCCATCACTACACGTTCTCCTATAGACCGTATGTCCAAGAAGCAGAGGAGGGCTCCTGCTTTGACTCATTTCTGGCTATGTGGGATGTTTCTGATATTACAGATGACATTTCTGAACAAGTTAGACATGTCGGTAAGTACCAGTCATTTAATTCTTCCAAATGGGTAGGTTTTATTCTTGTTAGGGCCATTTATTATTTAAAAAATGAAACAACTTTAATAAGGTAGTTCCTTCAAAATTGAGAGGAAAGAGGGGAGCATATTTTTAGAATAATTTTATTGGTAAAAATTACTTCTGGCTAATGTGAAAATGTTTATATTACTTCCAAGGATGGACGGTCAGGGGACATCCTAGAAAAAAAGTTTTTCCTGAGGATCAGGATCAAGATCAAAATGAACACACAAGCTTGTTGTCATCATCATCACAAGAACCAATTTCTGTTACTTCTTCCATGTCACCCTCACCCATGGGTTATTACCAAGGGTTTGGACACACTGTGACTCCCCAGACCACACACACCACGGTTACGATATATAACGACGAAAAACTTAATGACACTACAGAAGAGAAAAGAGGGCCTTCGGATAAACCTGTGACTCCCCAGACCACCCATACTACGATTACGATATATAACGACGAAATACTTAATGACACTACAGAAGAGAAAAGAGGGCCTTCAGATAAACCTGTGGAGCCCTGAACAGGAGGCAGACACAGACTGCTGCCATCATGCTTGTGCACTACCTGGTGCCCCGTGGCTAGGATTTTGTGCTTGGGACAAGCGATAAATGATGGAAAATTGTAACACAAAGATAGGTGGAAACCAGGTACAAACAACTACTGGATGTTTGAGTTTTTTATATCAATTAACCAGTCTAAATTTCCTACACTTAAGACTTATTTCTTAACATTAGAGCTTACCATACTCGGGGGGTAGAAAATGGCTCCAGCTAAATAAATGTTCCTGAAGTTACATTGCTTTATTTAAAGGATTGACATGGGGGGAACCAATGCTTCCTACCACTGCTGCATGAATGTAGTGCTCTGGGCAGAAAATATAGTCAGATATACGAATTAGTGGAACTTAATCATAATCATGTGCCATATACACTTACCTAACAATGACTTCTCTATTTCTCAACTGGGTGTCTTTCAATAAAGAATTTATCATTTATTTTCTGTAACTTTCTATGTCTCCTGTCCTTTAAACAAACTCTTCATGCTTACCAAAAATTTTTTGATTAGTGGCACAGCAAAAAAGAATTTTAAAAAATTTCCTCAGTGATAGTAAATATGGCAGCAAATGTAAATCTTGGCCTCAATGGTCTTGATAATTCATTAAACCATAGACAAAAAATAGGTGTCAATTGGGAGAAATTTATTATTAAGGATGGGGTTTCTTTGCTAACCACATCCCACTGGGTCATATTTAACATTACGATGTTAAATAGGATGAGTCATCAAAACCTTTGATTTATATTTATGAATAAGACATTCACTCATATGTGCATATTCACAGTAATTAAGGTATGATGTCTTTATTCTGTCCACCATTATAAACATTTCTTTTTAAGTAAAGCCGCACAATATATAAAATCCCCCAAAGATTCTACAAAGTACTGGAACTAGCAAATATACTCAGTAAAGTTTCAAGATAGAAAACTCAAAACCGTTTTTATTTTTTAAATTGGTGCATTGTAGTCATATATCAGTCACATTGGAGTACAAGACTTGAGAGGATATTCAAGCACACATCATCCAATTAGCCCTCATCCAGCCCCCATCCCATTCTCTCCCCCTCCCTCCATCCCATGCTTCTTTGGTGATTTACTTTGATACATTTGTTTATGTACCTCCTGCATTTTAAAGAGGCTCCGTCCTCCACTATTACATACCCTCTGATTGGTCACATTAGTTGCTTCACTATAGGGCCCTTTCTATAGCTCAACTTTTTCCTGTTGCCCCTTTCCTCCTAGTTATTGCTGATTAGGGGAAGCGTCTGATTTATATTTTCTGCGATATTTCTCTGTGCATGCTGCGTTGCAAGTACCGATCCCACTCTTGATGGCCCCAGTAGTGGCCTGGCTACTCAGTGGACTGATCCAGACCTAGCTGGCTCAAGCAGCGGCCTTGCCTCATGGGACGCCCTGGTTCTGGTCTCGCTGGCCCCCACACCAGCCTAACCCCTCAGCTGGCTTCAATCCCGGCCTTGGAGTGGCCTTGCCTCACGGCAGGCTCCGATGCTGGCCACTGGCCCCTGCACCAGCCTAACCCCTCGGCAGGATTCCGATCCCGGCCTCGGAGGCCCCAGCACCGGCCTTGCCTCACGGCAGGCTCCAATGCCAGCCTCGCTGGCCCCAGCACCGGCCTAACCCCTCGGCAGGCTCTTATCCTGGCCTCAGAGGCCCCAGTACCGGCCTTGCCTCACGGCAGGCTCCGATGCTGGCCTCGCTGGCCCCAGCTCTGGTCTAACACCTCGGCAGGCTCCAATCCCGGCCTTGGAAACCCCAGTACCGGCCTTGCCTCACGGCAGGCTCTGATACCGGCCTCGCTGGCCCCAGCACCGGCCTAACCCCTCGGCAGGCTCCGATCCTGGCCTCGGAGGCCCCAGCACCGGCCTTGCCTCACGGCAGCCTCGGATGCCGGCCTCGCTGGCCCCAGCACCAGCCTAACCCCTCGGCAGGCTCTTATCCTGGCCTCGGAGGCCCCAGTATCGGCCTTGCCTCACGGCAGGCTCCGATCCCGGCCTCGAAGGCCCCAGCACCGGCCTTGCCTCACGGCAGGCTCTGATGCCGGCCTCGCTGGCCCCAGCACCGGCCTAACCCTCGGCAGGCTCTTATCCTGGCCTCGGAGGCCCCAGTACCGGCCTTGCCTCACGGCAGGCTCAGATGCCGGCCTCGCTGGCCCCAGCACCGGCTTAACCCCTCGGCAGGCTCTCATCCTGGCCTCGGAGGCCCCAGAACCGGCCTTGCCTCATGGCAGGCTCCGATCCCAGCCTTGAAGGCCCCAGCACCGGCCTTGCCTTATGGCAGGCTCCAATGCCGGCCTCGCGGGCCCCGGCACCGGCCTAACCCCTTGGCAGGCTCCGATCCCGGCCTCGGAGGCCCCAGCACCAGCCTTGCCTCACAGCAAGCTCCAATGTCGGCCACTGGCCCCAGCACCCACCTAACCCCTCAGCAGGCTCCGATCACTGTCTCTGTGGTTATTATTTCAAAGGTTCCAGTTGTAATGTATCAGATGTCTGCCTCCCCTGAGTACTGGCCACTGCCATTGCCACTGCCTCCACCATTTCAAATCCTTCCCAGGTTCTTTTTCCACTCTGAATGTTGTCCAGTGTTCCTAAGCATGCGTGATGGTAGCATTCGACATTTAGTGTAATTTCTCCAAAAAAATAAGGTTGGTAGGATCTGGTTTCTGCTTCTCCTGAATACAAGTCTCCACCACCATCACAGAGACCTCTTTCAACACCGCCTTTCTCCTTGGTCTCCGCTAAACTCTCTCCTTACAGGTGATGTCCAAGATTCTTAACAATATAGAGAAATAGCAGTCCTCCTTCACGGGGAATTTTTCCATAAGTTCCAGTGCATTTAGATAAGTTTTGTCTGCATCTCCAGTGTCCTGGCATCCGCAACGGCTTTCTTAACTCCTCTCCGATATTTTTTTTTTTCTTTTCCTCTTTTTTTTTTTTTTTTTTTTTTAATAAGAGAAAACAGTATATGTGGTTTGAGGAGGTAGTGGGATCAGGCACTCACTCAGTAGCACTGTAACCCGGTCGGTTTCCCCATGGGTCCAGAGTGCTCCGCACCACTCCGCTGGGGCCCAGGGTCCTGCGACCCGGGCCCCGGCTGGCGTGCCCCGCACGACCCCCGCCCGGAACCCAGGATACTGGGCCCGGTTTCTCCAGGGGTCTGGCATGCTACGTGCAGTTCGGCCCGGGGCCCAGAGTCCCACAACCCAGGCCCCAGCTGGTGTGCCCTGCGTCTCAAAACCATTTTTATACACAAATATTAACTGAAAAACAACAAAATTATCCCATTTATAACAGCATCAAAAAATAAAATACTGCCTGGCATAGTGACACACACCTATAATCCCAGTACTTGGTAGGCTGGGACAGGAGGGTCACAGGTTCAAGGCCAGTCAGTCTTAGCAACTTAAGATACTCAGCAACTCAGTGAGAACATATCCCTGTTCTGTAGCACCATAGATCTCAGTATTCAGTGGGGGCCTATTTTTAGATGTTTCCCAATAATGAATCAAAATATCTAAAAATAAATTGCTTTACTTTTGTCACATGACAATTAGGATGAAACTTTTTTAAAATAGAAGTTTTATATATTTTATTTTTGTGGTACCAGGGATGGAACTCCAGGGGCATTTGACCACTAAGCTACACCCCCAGCCCTATTTTTTAATTCTTTATTTTGAAACAGGGTCTCACTAACTTGTGGAGGGCCTCACTAAGTAGCCGAGGCTGTCTGCAAACTGCGATCCTCTGGTCTCAGCCTCCTAAATGCTGGGATTACAGGCGTGCGCCACCATGCCTGGCCAGGATGAGACTTTTAAAATGTGAATTGCCAAGGAAAAATAGTTTCCTACTTTTTAAAAAACTACTCAAGTGTCTTTTTCCAGAGAGTAAGTCTGCATTCTTCAAAATCTTTTAAATATACTTTATTAATGTGATTTTTTTTTTTTTTTTTTTTTTTTGCAGGTTTGGGGATGGAACCCAGGGGCATTCAACCTCCAAGCTATACCCCCTGCCCTATTTTTTATTTTTTATTTTGAAACCGGGTCTCACTGAGTTGCAGAGGGCCTCACTAAGTAGCTGAGGCTGTCCGCGAACCGCGATCCTCCAGGTCTCAACCTCCCAAATGCCGGGATTACAAGCGTGCGCCACCATGCCCGGCTATTAATGTGACTTTTTAATAATATTTGACCATTACAAGGAATGAAGTTTGTACACACCCACTTTATGATTACAATCCCACAAAGGCAGACACGAATCCCATACGTGATGCTGTAAACAGTTTTTATTACAAAGCTGCTCTTCACTGTTTCACGGTGATGCTGACATTGCTTTTGTGGTGCTGAACGTGCAGAACAAGCTCCTCTCCCTCCTGAGCCTGGATGGGCTTCTCCAGAACAACTGCCGCTTGTTTCCAGTGGGAGGCTGCGCCTGACGTGTCCAGCCTGATCTCTTCATCAAGGTGCATGTGGTACCAAAATGGAATGGCAGTTACCCGTCCAGATCGACAAATGCGTACCTGTGGGAATTATGAAAACCATGTCAAGGCAGAGTAGACTTGGATCAGTCTCCCTCTTTTTAGTCAACTTTAAATAAAAAGTTTAAAGTATGTTTCTTCCAGCCAGGCATAGTGCATGTCTATCATGCCAATAAGTGGGAAGGGGGCAGGACGACTGCAGGCTCAGGATGCCTGAGCAACTTAGTGAGACCTTGTTTCAAAATAAAAAATAAAACAGGGCTGGAGGTGAAGCTCAAAGGTAAAGTGCCTCTGGGTTCAATCTCTAGTACCACCAAAAGAAGTAATAAAGTGTATTTGTTCCAATTCAAGTTAATATTAACCTATTGTATTTACTAATATTTACTCAAATCCACTTTTATAAGTTGTTCAGAAAAGAATTAGATACAAAGCCAGGCATGAAGCCGGGTGTGGTGGTGCACGCTTAAATCCCTGTGTTTGGGAGGCTGAGACAGGAGGATCGCACAGGTTCGAAGCCAGCCTCAGCTACTGAGTGAGGTTTTCAGCAAGTTAATGAGACCCTGTTTCCAAATAAAGTATAAAATAGGTCTGGAAGTATTGCCTGGAGGTAGAAAAAACCCTGGGTTCCACTCCCAGTACCACCCAAAAAATAGAAAAAAAAAAAACCAGACACAGTGACACGTGCCTAGGAGGCTGAGAGGAGGACGACTACAGGTTCAAGATCAGCCTCAGCTACTTAGCAGGACTCCGTTTCAAAGTAAAAAAAAAATTAGCTGGGCATGGTGGTGCATGCTTGTAATCCCAGCGTTTGGGAGGCTGAGCAGGACCATGGTTCACAGACAGCCTCAGCTAAAGTGAGACCCTGGTTCAAACTAAAGAATAAAAAATAGGACTGGTGATATATCTCAGAGGTAGAATGCCCCTGGGTTCCACCCCCAATACCTGCAAAAATAATAAATTTAAAAATAAAAATTTTTTTTAAAGTGGGCTTGTTACCTCAGGTAAAATGCCACAAGGAAGAGAAGGAGGGAAAGACTTAGATCCTCAAATTTCATATAGATACATATACGTATATATTAAGATAATTATTCTCACAATAACAAAAATAATCATTTTGCATGTTGTCCGTACCTTCACTTCTCTGTTGGAGGTGTTCAAATACGGAGTCATTAAATCCAGTCTTAAGAGTTCTACTGGCTTGCTTAAAGGTATACATGGCAATGAGGAGAGGTCCAAAAATACACGTATAGGCACCTATAGAAGGCATAAATGTTTCACTTTTACTCATTTTCTTAATGGTCTGGGATCGTCAAGTGCTTAAATTATACTTGGCTCTATACTGACAGAATCCTTCTTACATGTTACTTAGTTTATAGTCCTACATCAACCATTTATACTCACCGTACCAGTTTTATAGTAAGAATGAACAAACCAAGATTTAAGCAGGTTAAACACTTGCTATGGTTTTAGTTCCCTTTATCTAGATCTTTCACAAGTGGATGAAAGCTGACTAAATTTTCTTAACCCAAAGAGCTCCAAAAAACTAAATGTACGCCTTGTTTATGAATAAGCAAGTAGCACATTAAGTATTAAGTTGTTTAACAAAAGATGCCAAATTCAACCAAATACAGTTCATTTATTTCTGGAAGGCAAGGGTTCTTAACTTTGGCTGCAAGTTGTAATCAGCTGGGGAGCTTTTGAAAGGACTGACTACCCAGGCCACACTCTCCACCAGGCTGGAGTCAGGATCCAGATGCTGGTAGTTCTCAAGGTCCCCAGATGCTCCAAATGTGCAGTGAGAACCACTACTGTTAAGTGCTCTGTGATTAGTCACAAGGGAATCCTGCTATTAATAATTGACAGCTTCTTCATTTGAAATGTAAGCTGTTGCTTAAAGCTACTTTCCTTTCTATAAAATAGTGGAAGCCAACCATGATGATGAAACCAGCTACAGAAACCTCAACTTCTCCCTGGGCATTCTTAAGACCATCCAGGCTTTTCTTCTCCATAAAAACTCAGTAGCCAGACAAGGTGACACACCTGTAATCCCAGTACTGGGGAGGCTGAAATAGGAGGATCACAGGTTCTAGACCAGCCTCTGCAACTTAGTGGGTCTCTCAATAACCTAGTGCACCCTGTTTCAAAACAAAAGGTTAAAAAAAAAAAGCCTGGAGGTAGGATGCCCTTGGGTTTGATATCCAGTACAAAGAAACACCAAAAAACAGTGACCTCCTAGTATTCCCAGGACTCTTCATTATGCCCTTTTATTCTTATATATTCCTATTATATTGTAATTGGTTATATTAGTCACCAAAATAGCCCTAGATTCCATGTGCCCTCTCACTGCCTGGACCCTGCCCTGCCGTTCCTCAGTCTTTCAGTCGTTCCCCATTCCTGTTTCTAAGCCTGACCTAACAGCCACTCCCGTCATCTTTGTCAGCTCCTAGAAAACAAATCTAGGTCTCATCTTTTTTCTCTTCTTTTTTTTTTTTTTTTTTTTTTTTGTGGGTCCGAGGATGGAACCCAGGGGCATTCAACCTCTGAGCTACACCCCTAGCCCTATTTTTTCTTCTTTACTTTGAGACAGGGTCTCACCAAGTTGCAAAAGGCCTCACTAAGTAGCTGAGGCTGTCCACTAACTGCTATTCTCCGGTCATATGGCTTAATTATCTATATGCTGTTGACTGCCAAATTTCTATCTGCAGCCTAAGGCCATAAACTCTTATCCAACTGCTTAATGACCTCTCCTACATATGAACAGCCTGGTCCTCCTATTTTTCCCCATATCAACATACATAACCTGTTCTTCCATGTGTTTTGACCTGAAAAAAAAAAAAAATTGAGTCCTTTCATATCCCACAGCCAATCTATAAAAACTCTACTTTTTAAAGGAAAAAAAAAAAAAATCCAGCAGGAATGGTGGCACATACCTGTAATCCCAGTACTCGGGAGGCTAGGACAGGAGGAATGCAGGTTCAAGGACAGCCTGAGCAACACAGCAAGACTCTATAAGCAACCTAGCAATATCGTGTTTTAAAATAAAAAGGTCGAGCCAGGCACAGTGGCACATGCTTGTAATCCCAGCACTTGGGAGCCTGAGACAGGAGGAGCACAGGTTCAAAACCAGCCTTGACAACTTAGCGAAGACCTTCACAACTTAGTGAGACCCTGTTTCCAAATAAAAAATAAAAATCAGGCTGGGGGTTTAGCTCAGAGGCAAAATGCCTCTGGGTTCAATCCCTGGTGTCACAAAAAAGCAAGGGAGGTAGAATGCCCCTGGGTTCAATTCCTAGTACCACACACACACACTACATACATATATACATACATCCAGAACCTGCCCACTGTGTCCACCTCCACTGCTACAATTGCAGTCTACAGCACTACTACATAAACCTTAAGCCTTTGCCTGGTCTTACAAGTGTTCACTCCTAACATAACCACCAAAGTGATCTGTTCAAATTGAGCCACATCACAGCCGCCTCTCTGTAACACCCTCCAGGGTTTCCCACCCTTCTCAGGGTAAAGGCCAAAGTCCTAATAAGCCAAAAGCTCCACAAGATCCAGCCTCATACATGTTTTCTGGTTTTATCACAGCTCTCCATAATGGTTCCTTCTTCCTGTCTCTGAATACGCTAATCTTGCTCTTGCCTCAGGCTATTTAGTTTGTTGACTGTGTATAACATTTCTTCAAGGCTCCACTTAAATATCACCCATGAGTCCTCCTCTTTAGATGTAACCTATGTAAAACTGTGTTTCCCACATCCCAGCCCCGAATTCCCGCAGCCTTCTTAATGTCCAGAGCGCTTCCATCTATCACACTAACAGTTTTACTGTTAGTAAAACTATATACAGTAAAACTATATACAGGGTCCAGTAAAACTATATACAGTTTTATCTGTCTCTTTTCAATTGAATGCAAGCTTCATGAGCACAGCAACTTGATTTCATAGCCACATTCTCAATTCTAAAACAGTGTAGGTGGTAGATATTTCAGTAAACGTCTGCTGGGTGAATGTCCTTGTTTTCTGTACTGTATTTTTTTGTTCTTTTTTGCAGTGTTGGGGATGGTACCCAGAGGCATTCTACTTCCAAGTGACACCCCCAGCACTATTTTTCATTCTTTTATTTGAAACAGGGTTTCACTGAATTGCAAAGGGCCTCACTAAGTATTTTTTTTTTTAACAATTTTTATAGATTCACTCAGTTGCCAGTCTAACAGAAGAATCAGAAGAGAAGAGAAACAAGAAAATTTAAGAAAATGAGAGCTAAATAACAACATGTAAAACTACCAAAAAAGATTCTGGAGCCTCTTGAGATGAAGTGAGAAACAGTAGTAATGGCCAAGTGTAGGGCTACTGGCACCGAGAATGCAGTGTTGGACTCAGTCAAGTAAGATTTTCCAGGGCCGACAGAAAAAAAGAGAAAATTAATATACAAAAATGTTATGTAAAAAACAGAGACCATGGAATGCAAGCTCTTAACGGAAGACATGAGATGGGAGACAGTGAAAAGATGGCAGGGTCTATATACTGTAGACCATGCCAAAAACACCTAAAACTCTTCTAAGTATACTCTCTTTCTTAAGCCCTCCAAAAAAGGTGAGATTAAACTAACTCTAAAATCTTAATTACCCAGATCTGAAAAAAATCAGTTTCTCAACTAATTTATATTAATGGAGCCATGTATTTATTGTTCACAAGATATCTAACAATGTGTACCTAAGCAATTTACTCTCCATAGCCTTTGTTTAAAAGTTTTAGAAATCACATCCTTAACTCTATACTTAACATCCCACTTCCCAAAATTCTGCTTTGGCTTATATAGTAATATCCCACCTCCTTCTTCCCTATCTCCAATCTCAAATCTCTTCCCTAGACATGCCATCTACCCCCCACCCCTTTGTGGCATGGGTAACTTTTGCCTCTGTGCTGTTTTTTATTTTGAGTCTCACTACCTTGCTGAGGGCCTCCCTAAGGAGCTGAGGATGGCCTCAAACCTGTGATCCAGGGGTCTCAGCTTCTCAAGTACTGAAATTACAGACTTGCGCCACCACAACCAGCTCCACTCAAAATCTGTGCTTTGCTGCCACTGCCTGTTCCTTTTTCACCCTCATTTCTAAATCCTGGATCCTCCTCTCTTAAGCAAGAACTAACAGCTTTGCCTTGCATTCTTACATCCCTGCTCCCAAGGCTGGACAGCCTAGACCCTGGGCTTCAGCTGCTCACACCTATCTGCTGCCAACCTGATTTTCCAATGTATAGATTCAAATGTAAAATACAGATCTTTTTTACACAAGGAACATGATTTTTCACAAGAGTAAAACCTGGTGCCCTAGTTTTTATTTGTAATTAAAATTCAGCAGAATATCTATAAACTTTTGTCAATATTCACAAGAAAGCTTCATGGTTATCCTCACCTCTAGGTTGATTTTTACCTTTAAATTCCTTTGCTCTAAGACACTGATTACCATTCTAATCCAGCTAAAACAGTGACTAAACAAAGAGAAAACACGAATTAGAGCATAAATAACAGCACCCTGACCGAACCTTCTTTTCCAAATACTTACCTGAAATTGGTTAATAAAAGGAGCTATATTTAAACCAAGAGTACGTTCTGTTCCCTGAACAGCATTCTCTTCTACCAGAGCTTGTGATTCCACAAGCAACCCAAACATCAGCACGTACTGAGGAAAAATCTTGCCACCAGACTGTAGCAAGCACCTAAGAAAGAATAAATATTTTAAGTTGATTCCCTATGTTTCATAAATATCAATAACTAAGGATAAAAAAATTAGTGAACCACGGATCATATGGACTTTGATGTAGTGCAAGGGTGTTGCTGTTGATGAAGTGATCTTGAAAGAATGACTAGGAGTCAGAAGAGTATTCGAAGTCTAGGGCAACTGGGGAGGAGACAAAGCTGTTCTCCTTCAACCAGCAACTTTCTTTTATTGAGGGTTTTAAACAAAACACTGTAAAAAATATTTAACCACAGGAGAAAGCAAAACAGTCATGAGATGAGTCATGGAAAAACAGCAAGGTAGTCATGGATGAATCAGGGTAAACACTTCTGGGAAATAAGGAAGTTGTCAGGATCCCTGCTTATCAGTCCCATTTGGTCCTTGGAGGCTTGTTTGCATGCAAACAAATTCCCACTTGGGTGGGCAGTTTGTGCCCCTCCCAAAATAGACCGAGATGACCTCAGAGCTGGTGAATAAGAAGGCTTCCAACACCTTGTGTCATTAAGTGGTAGTTCAAAATGTTAAACCACTGGAAAAAACTTTCAAACAAATCAAACCAACCCATGTACCCCTGGCCAACCCCTCTCTAGTGGGCCCTATAAGAAATATGGATCTAAGGTGCTCTGGGCCATTTGGGGGCAGCTCATGGGCACTCTGGGCAGCAGTCTGCAGCTCTTGGCCTCTCTCCCCACGGCCGCTCTCATGCTCTTTGAGGTGGCCCGTGTTTCCTCTGAACGTGTATCTTTGCTTTACTTAAATTAAAACCTGCCGGGCATGGTGGCGCACCTTGTCATCCCAGCATTCGAGAGGCTGAGTCCGGAGGATCACGGTTCACGGACAGCCTCAGCTACTTAGTGAGGCCCTTCGCAACTCAGTGAGACCCTGTTTCAAAAAATTAAAAAATGGGCAGGGGTTGTAGCTCGGAGGTCAAATGCCCCAGACCCGCAAAAAATTAAAAATTAAAACCTCTGCCTTCATCTCTGACTGGCACATATTTAAATTATTTTTGCCACGGAAGCCAAGAACCCATAGAAGTCATCATCCTGACCTATGACAAATGGATGTAAAAACTGCAGGTTAAGTCTCCCTATCCTAAAATACAAAATACTCCAAAACCCAAAACTTTTAGAGTACCTATACAATGTCTTACATGGAAAATTCTATACCTGAACTCATGAACAGGTTGTAGTCAAAACATAGGTACACTACAAATATTGTAAATAAGTCAGACATGGTGACACACACACCTATAATCCCAGTACTTGGGAGGCTGCTACAGGAGAATTGCAGGTTCAAGGACAGCTTCAGAAACCTAACAAGACTCTGTTTCAAAATAAAATATAAAAAAGCAGAGGAGTATAGCTCAGAGGTAGAATGTCCCTGGGTTCAATCCTCAGTACCAAAAAATAAAAAAATAAAAATTTTTAAATTACCTTGAGACTACATGCATAAAATGTATATGAACCATAAAGGAAACGTATAGTTAAGAGGAACCCCCAATTTACAGCCAGCTGATCAGAAGTATAGGTGAAAACCTTTTATATGCAAGTAGCATTTGAAGTTGGAGGCATTCCTGTAGGACTGAACCCTGAACCTGTGGGGTCTGATACCATCTCCAGGTAGGTTGCATTAGAATGAACCATGGGACTCCCAGTTGATGTTCAGTGGAGAATTACCCGGTGTGGGGAAAAACCCTGTATATCTGGTGTCAGAAATGTATTGTACTGAGCCAGGCATGGTGGTGCACAGTTGTAATTCCAGTATTTGAGAGGCTGAGACAGGAAGAGCACAGGTTCAAAGATGGCCTCAGCAACTTAACAAGGCTTTCAACAACTTAGTGAGACCTTTTTTCCAAGTAAGAAATAAAAAATCAGGCTGGGGTAGTAGCATAGAATGCCTGAGTTCAATCTCCAGTATTAAAAAAAAAAAAGCCTCTGGCTTCAATCTGCCATACCAAATAATAATAATAATAATAATAATAATAATAATAATAAATTAAATAATAATTAAAAAATTAAAACCTCTGCCTTTATCTCTGACTGGCACGTATTTAAATTCTTTTTGCCACGGAAGCCAATAATAATAATAATTTTTTTTTTTTTTAAAGAGTATTGGATTGAAGGTGGGCATGGTGGTAAGCACTTGTAATCCCAGTACTTGGGAGGCTGAAACAGGAGGATTGCAGGTTTGAGGACAGCCTCAGCAACCTAGCAAGACCATGAATCAAAACAAACAAACAAAAAAAAGGGCTAAAGGTGTAACTCAGAGGTAGAATGCCCCTGGGTTCAATTTCTAGTACCATGTAAAAAAAAAAAAAAAAAAAGTATTGTACTGAGTGGTTTGTGAACAGAAGGAAAACTAATATTTTGTTTTTTGGGTTTTTTATTTATTTATTTTTCCAATACTGGAGTGGAACCCAGGGGCATTCTACCTCTGAGAGATACCCCCAGCCCTAATTTTTTTTTTTATTTTATTTTTGAAACAGGGTCTCACTGAGTTGTAAGGGGCCTCACTAAGTAGCTGAGGCTGTCCGCAAACTGTGATCCTCCCAAATGCTGGGATTACAAGTAGTGTGCACCACCACGCCCGGCTAATAAGATTATTTTTTACCATTAAGATACAGGAAGGATATGCAGAGATCCCAAGCCCTCTCCAGGCGCACTACCCTTCCTGCACTTCAATGGATTTAGCACCCTGTGTGAACCTCTTTGTCCACTCTTTATAGAAATGCTATTACACATGTGTAACTGACTAAGTCACGGGTACTGGTGATTAGCTCCATCCCTAGCCCCTTTCCAGAACTGAAAGTTCCAACTCTCTAATGACATGGTAGGTTTCTCTGGCAATCAACCCCCATCCTGAAGCTAACAGCTCATCTAGAGATATTCTACTAGAATGAACGTGGACATGCTTGAGTAATAAAAGACACTCTTCTCACCCTATCACCCACAAAGTTCCAAGGGTTTTCGAAGTTCCTGTGCAGGAACTAGAGTAGACCAACATGTATTTTTTACTATATCACAATATCCTAGGCAATAATAAAAAAATATAGCCTAAACAGATGTCAAAATTTCTTCTACTTAAGTGATAAAAGTCTAAACCAAGCAAGAACAATGCCAGAGATACACAAAAGCAGGGCATAAAAATTATTTCAAAGGCTGCGACAGAAGATCGCAAGTTCCAGAACAGCCCCAGCAAGTCGTGAGACTAATCAACCTAGCGAGACACTGCTTCAAAATCAAAATAAAAAATAGGACTGGGGCCTAGCTCAGAAGTATAATGCCTCTGAGTTCAATCCCAAGTTAAAAAAAATCATTTCAAAAGGTGCCATTTACACTATCTTAATAAAAAACCTTCTAAAAATCTTTCTTAACACTGTTTCTGTCACAAACAGGAATGTTTCTTAGTTATAACTGCTTGGAAAAAATAGCAACCGCCTTGAAACTTTATCTTCACCAACATCAAGTATTTTGTCACACCACTGCTGTTACAAGATTCTTTTGTCTAAACCTTTAGAAAGCCAAATGATACCTCTGAACCACCTGTCGTCAGCAGTGAAAAAGTATGTTCCAATTTAAAAATCTAAGCACAAATGGCAAAGAAACTTTTGAAAAGAATTACTACTGCCTCGTGACTGAAACAAAAATATTTTAAATAAGTTGACAAAAAATAAAATCCTACCAAGCTTTCAAACTTTCCCCTAAAAATGAATACTTAAAAACAAATTGCAAGCCGGGTGTGGTGGCACACGTTTGTAATCCCTTGCTTAGGAGGCAGAGACAAGAGGATTGTGCAAGTTCGAAGCCAGCTGTGCTGGCTTAAGAGACTCTGTTTCAGCCGGGCGTGATGGCGCACGCTAGTAATCCTCTTGCTTGGGAGGCTGAGACAGGAGGATCGCATGGGTTCGAAGCCAGCCTCAGCTACTTAGTGAGGCTCTCAGCAATCTAGTGAGACCCTGTTTCCAAATAAAATATTAAAAAAGGTCTGGGAGTATAGCCCGGAGGTAGAAAGCCTCTCTGGGTTCCATCCCCAGTACCACCAAAAAAGAAAAAAAAAAAAAAAAAAAAAAAAAAGAGAAAGAGAGACTCTGTTTCCAAATAAAAAGTATAAAATAGGTAATAGGTCTGGGAGTATAACCCAAAGGTAGAAGGGTTTCCAGGAACCCCAGTACAACCAAAAAAAAAAAAAAAAAAAAAACCCCACTGCAAAGCCAGACGTGGTGGCACACATTTGTAATCCCAGCACTTGGGAGGCTGAGACAGGCGATCACACAGGTTCAAAGTCAGCCTCAGTTACTTAGTGAGGCTCTCAGCCCTGTTTCTGAATAAAGTATAAAATAGGTCTAGCAGTATATCCCGGAGGTAGAAAAGTCCCTGGGTTCCACCCTCAGTACCACTACCAAAAAAAAAAAAAAAAAAAAAATGCAGGCTGTGTATGATGGCGCACACCTTGAATCCTTGCCATATTACTTTACTCTAGTGAGACAGATGTACTTTATCCTTATCACAATTATAAACTAAAAATACTTATATGTGTATGTATATACACTTATGGTTGTATGCCTGTGTGGATCCATAAACATACTTCCAATCTCTGAACACTGAAGACAGCCTAAAAGCAATGACTCACCAGCAGAATCCTATCACCAGATTTGTTTCAAAATACAGATCTCCACTAAAAGGAATCAGGGCTCCTTGGAGAAAGACTGATTCAAAGACTGGGAGAGAAAAATACAAGATGAAGATAGAACATATGGTTTCACCAAAAGTAAGAACATGCTCAAAGAATGATGGAAAGACTTTAAAAAGACAATGGAGCCGGGCTTGGTGGCACACACTTGTCCTAGTCCTTGGGAGGCTGAGACAGGAGCATCATAGATTCAAAGCCAGCCTTGGCAACTTAGGCCCTCTGCACTTAATGAAACCCTGTTTCTAAATAAGAAATAAAATCAGGCTGGGGGTATAATCTGGAGATAGAATGCCTCTGTGTTCCATCCCCAGTATAAAAAAACAAACAAACAAACACTGGAACCAGTCTGAAGTAGCTCCCTCCAGACAAATACAGGACAATTTAAGCATCAAGACAAATATTGATAGATAGGTCTGAATTAGCCGGGATGTCAGATACCTGAAACCATCAAGAGAATGACTGGGAAAGGAAGATATCTAGCACTTGGGCACTGGAATTACCACGTACTTCAAAGGAAGAAGTCATCTAGAAGATGAATCCAGTTGTGTGCCAAACATTTCAGTCTACCCCCTTCTTTAACTTACTTCAGATCTATAAACAAATAAATATAGGTGGTTGTTTTTATTAAATCAAGTTTGAGATAATTATATATTTGTATGCAGCTCTAAGAAATAATACAAGGAGATCCCATGTCTTTGTTACCCAGTTTACCAAATGGCAATATCCTACGAAATAAAGCACATTCTAACCAGGGTGTAGAATATTATAAAATGAAGAGCTAGAACATTTTTGTAATTAACCATGGGATCCCTGTCACCCTTTCAAACTACACTCATTTGCCTCATGTTCTTTTATAGCTGTACCTCAGCTTCTCCCTAATCCTCAGCAACCATTTATCTGTCCTCTATCTCTATAATTTTGACAAACTTATAAATCTGATTGTAAATCTGACTGTCTATTTTTTTGAGAGTTAGCTATTTTCAATCAGCATAATTCTCTGGGTACGGACCTACGTTGTTGGAAGTAAAAATGGCTCAGCTTTTTTCAGCAGTATGTCACGATATGGGTGTACTACAGTAACCACATGTGGAAAGATATCTGGTTATTTCGTTTCCAGGTATTGTGAGGAAAACTGATATAAGTGTTTTTATGTACAAATACATCTTGATGGTAATGCCTTCTAACTCACTGAATAAAATAAGCACCCCTGGGGCCGGGCGTGGGGCACACGCTTGTAATCCCCGCGCTTGGGAGGCGGAGACAGGAGGACTGCACAAGTTCAAAGCCAGCCACGCTGGCTTAAGAGACCCTGTTTCCAAATAAAAATATAAAATAGGTCTGGGAGTATAGCCAGAGGTAGAAGGGCTTCCAGGAACCCCAGTACCACCAAAAATAAATAAATAAATACATAAGTGCCCCCGAGCCCATATGTATATTTCATTCTCCTGAAACCATCACGAGAATGATCGGGCAAGGAAGATATCTAGCACTTGGGCACTGGAATTGCCACGTACTTCATAGGAAGAAGTCATCTAGAAGATGAATCCAGTTGTGTGCCAAACATTTCAGTCTATCCCTTATATATATAGGACATAACAAAAAGCCCTTCCTTAATAAAAAAAAAAAGTGATAGAGCTGTCAAAAAAAAACTCACCAATGGAGGCTAAAACTAGTGAGTAAATGTTTAATAAGGAATGGAATATCCATATCATCTCAAAACATAATTACTCATTAGTAAAATATTGACTATAAAAGGGAAAATTTCAGTTTCCTTCTTTCTTTCCTTTTCTTTTTGCAGTACTGGGAATGGAATTCAGAGGCATTCAAGCTACACCCCAGCCCAATTTTTTATTCTTTATTTTAAAACAGGGTCTCACTGAGTTGCAAAGGGCCTCACTAAGTAGCTGAGGCTGTCCGCGAACTATGATTCTTCTGTCTCAGCCTCCCAAATGCTGGGATTACAAGCGCGAACTACCACGCCCAGCTTTTATTCTTTATTCTGAAATAGGGTCTCACTAATTTATGAAGGCTTCACTAAGAAGCTAAGGCTGGCCGCAAACCTGCGATCCTCCTGTTTCAGCCACCCAAATACTGGAATTACAAGCATGCACCACCACCACACCTGGTTAAAAAATTTCATTGTGTCTATGGAGAAAACTGGAAGATAAAACTTAACCACATAGTACATCATCATCAGTATCAGAACAAAGAGATGTGTGTGTTGTCTGATCCGATGCACTCAGAGCAAATCGTTTCTGTGGATATTCCTGCCAAAAACACAGGAGTGCAATCATGAAGCAACATCAGACAAACTCAAATAAAAGGCCATTCAAAATAACTAGCCTGTATTCTTCAAAAACATCAGTCATAAAAAAAAACCAAAAGGCTGCGAAATTATTCCAGATCAATTTACTAAGGAGACTGACACCTGAATGCAAATGCACAATCCTGCTTTTTTGTCTTGTTTTGTGGTACTGTGGATTAAACCCAAAAGCAGTCTACTTCCGAGCTAAACCCCAGCTCTGTTTTAGTTTGAAACAGGTTCTCACTAGATTGATGGATCTTACTACTTACTGAGGCTACCCTCAAACCTGTGATCCTCCTGTCTCAGCCTCCTAGTACTGGAATTACAAGCATGTGCCATCACACCCAGCTATAATCCTGCATTTGAGTCTAGACTGGGAATAAAAAAGATAAAAGCTTGATCAACAGAGAAAATCTAAACATGAGTTGGGATTAAACAGTATTGACTGTATCACTGTTAATTTTCAGATTTTGATCACTATACTGTAGTAACATAAGAGAATATTTGTTCTTAGGAAATACAAACTTAAGGCCAGGCATTGTGGTACATGCTTGTAATCTCAGTACTTGGCTGAAACAGGAGGATCACACGTCCAAAGACAGCCTCAACTATTTAGTGTGTTCCTCTGTAACTTTAGTGAGACCCTGTTTCAAAATAAGAACAAAGAATAGAAGCCATGCTGGTAATCCCAGCTCTTGGGAGGCTGAGACAGGAGGATCGCACAGGTTCAAAGCCAGCCTCAGCTACTTAGTGAGACTCTCAGCAACTTAGTGAGACCCTGTTTCCAAATAAAGTATAAAACAGGTCTGGGAGTATAGCCCGGACGTAGAAAAATCCCCTGGGTTCTACCCCCAGTACCAAAAAAAAAAAAAAAAAAAAAAAAAAAAAGAAGCCAGGAGTGGTGGCGCACTCTTGTAATCCCAGTACATGGATCCTGGGTACACCAGCTACTTAGTGAGGCCCTCTGCAACTTAGTGACACCTCATTTCAAAATAAAGAATAAAAAATAGGACTGGAGGTTCAAAGGTAGACTGGGTTCCATCTCCAGTACTGCAAATAATAATAATAACAACAACAGAGCTGGGGCTGTAGCTCAGAGGTAGAATGCCTCTGGGTTCCATCCCCAGTAACACACACGAAAAAAGAGAAGAGAGCCGGGCGTGGTGGTGCACGCTTGTAATCCCAGCATTCAGGAGGCTAAGACAGGAGGATCGTGGTTTCATGGACGGCCTCAGCTACTTAGTGAGGCCCTCCGCAACTTAGTGAGACCTGGTTTCAAAATAAAGAATAAAAATAGGGCAGGGGGTGTGGCTTGGAGGTCAAATGCCCCTGGGTTCCATTCCCAGACCCACCAAAAAAAAGGAAAAAGAGAGAAGAGAATATACACACTTAAGTATTTAGTTCTAAAGATTATGCTGCTCCTGACCTATTCTTACAAAAGAAATATAACAAAAACAAAAAACAGAGAATCAAAAAGAATGATAAAGCAAATAGAAGAAAATGCTAATAATCGATAAATCTGTACAAAGTACATTTACCCTTCTTGAAATTTTCCCTTAAGTTCAACATTAAATCAAAAATAAAAATAAATAATTAGGTAAACATATGATTTTTCAAAATGACCATACCAAATAAGTTTAACTTTACTTGTGTGAGGAATTCACAGAACCAAAGTCTTCAAAAGCATTTAATCCAGTATTCTCATTTTATAGATACTGACTTAGAAAAATTTATTTTCAGTTATTCAGTGACAATCTGAGACTAAATATGAATTCTTTAGCTCCTCTTTCAAGTATGTGCTTAAAATTCTATTCATATAGAAAAAAAAAGAAGTGATCTGTACGCTTTAACACAAAACAGTCCCTGTTCCTATAGTGTAAAATTTTAAATCTTATGCATGTTCCTTTTTAATAAATCTAGGCCTCCAAATGTTAAATACTGCTTTCTTTGAAGATTTGAGCAGATCTACTAAAGATTTTAAAACTTAATCAAATTTACTTTCAATATTAAATATTAAGCCAGGTTTCCTAAAGCAACCTAACAAGAAGGGGAAATACTTTTAGGGAGAAAACTATATAAAATAAAGATTTTAAGACTCAAGAGACACGGCAGAGTGGTGCATGCTTGTATTTCCAAGCCACTCAGGTTGAGGAAGGAGGACCACAAGTTTAAGGTCACCTTTGGCAAGTTAGTGATACCTTGTCTCAAAAATTTAAAAAGGGCTGGGAGTATGACTCAGTGGTACAGCACTCCTGGGTTTAATCTTTTCCAAAAAAGTAAGATTGGAACTTATTCTCAAGAAGCACTTTGTTCTCCCAACATGCTATTAAATGCACACTATAGTATATGATTTTTATGTCAGAAAGATATTTTTCTTTTCCTTTTCTACCCTGAATGCTTCATCTGTTTTAATAAATCTACACCTAATTTCCTATAGTAGTATAAGTTACCCAAATCCAAAGAAGGCTCTCTTCCTTATACATATAATGCAGATTCCTTTAGGAGGAAAATGTACTAACTAACCTACACAACAAAGAGGAAGGCATCGAGTCACAAGTCTTGAAAATCTGTGCCTGAGGAACATACAATAATCTTTTGACTCACTTTTACCATTGCACCATTAAAGAACTAAAAGAATTTACATGTAAAATTTTAATTTACATTAAAAAAAAACTAAAAGTTAGGCTTGATGTGGTGGTGCACTTCTGTAATCCCAGTACTTGGGAAGCTGAGACAGGAGGATCCCAAGTTCCAAGAACAGCCTCAACAATTTAGCAAGACTCTCAGCAACCTAGCAAGACCCTGTTTTAAAACAAAAAATAAAAAGGGCCGGAATGTAGCTCATGGGTAGAACTCCCCTGGGTTCAATCCCCATTACCACACACACACACAAAAAAAACCTAAACATTTTGTACTTTGTGTTTTACCTGGATATTGCAGCTTTTTCCATTATTTCCTGCTGGATGAGCCCAGATGGCTCGATGACATCCAAAATAATTATGCTCCACAACTTGTCTGATTTTGGCCTTTGCAAAACAGTAGATTCATCATCCACATGTCTCAGCCAAAACTCAAGTGTTTCCTTAGGAAAGTGATTGGCTTCAGATATGAGGTCCAGAGCAACACGATGCTGGTCTTTCTCCACAGAACTGTAAGGCTTCACCTGCCCAAGTGTGCCGGCAAGGACAGGCAGAATGGAGAAGCCTTCAGACACATCTAAGACGTAGAAAGGTTCAGGGGCGCCGTGCACAGCATCATTCTGTCCCGTTTCCGAGCTTGTCTCACCGTCCTGACAGTGAGTGTCCATGGCCTGACACAGTTTCTCTGGGGCCAGTGAAGACAACACTTTCCTCATTGCCGTTTTAAAGCCTTCATGATATGGGATGTTGTTAAGCAAAGCTATTTCTGTGGATTCCAATACACATGTCTGCTCTGCAGCATCTGGCTGACTGGTCTGAAGGTTAGCCAAAGCGCTGCAGAGTTCAGCCTCATGGCCCAAGGAGAGCAAGTCTTTATTCTTGGTAAAACTACTTGTAACTTCCATTTCATGCTCCAAACCCAAAATACTAATCTTCTGGATTCTTAAGTAACAATCCTGACAGGACACTTCCATTGTAACATGGTCCCCAGGCTTTACCCAATAGTCTTCATTAATTAAAAAAAAGAAAAAAATTATAACTGATTAATATAGAGTGCTTTTAAGCTTCAAGATCACAGAAAAATCTCCATGATGCCCATCTAATCCCCTATTCTTTGAATCACTACAGGAAAGACTACATCTATTAATTTAATATACACAAAACTGGGAAATCTCACCAGCTATACTACAGAAAAACTAAAATTTTAAGATTAATATTTGTAGCATAATAAGGAGATTTAAAAAATCTACTAATGGACCCTAAGACTATCAATATTATAGAGTTTTTGTTTTATTTTACTACTATCAATAGCTATCATCATGCCCCCAAACTGGGAAAAAAGAGGGGAAGAGTGCTGCGGGAGATTTTATCCTTTGGTAATGAAGAAAACAAAAACAAAAAAAAGATTAAAGCCAGGGAGTAATACCAAATTTCACTTTAACATAATGGGAGACTTTTAAGAGATTTCCAGAAGAACAAAGCAGCATTCAACAGAATCTTCATAGTAATTCTTTTTTGCATTACTGGAGTTTGAACCGGGGCATTCTACCTCTGAGCTACACCCCCCTGCCTTTTTATTTTTTACTTTGAAACAAGTGCCTCCCTAATTTCCTGATGCTGGTGTCAGACCTGCAGTCTTGCCCATATCAGTTTTAAAAGTATTGGGATTACAGTCATGCACCACCACACTCAGCTTTTGTAAGTAATATTTCTTAGTTGTTAGTATTTAGATATTCTGACATGCTTAGAAACTTCAAAGTATAAGGAATAAGTTCTATAATGAAAATAATATAAAGCTTTCTATAAATTTCATATAGAATAAAACTTAAAATATAAATGTATAATTGTAATTGTTGTCAAAATATGTTATTGTTTTTATGTTTAAACATTTAAAATGTCCTTTCCCTACAAGAGATAGAAAGAGACAAAAATAGAAAAGATACTTAGTTATTAAAAGAGTTAGAATAAAGCCGGATGTGGTGGTGCATGCTTCTAATCCCCGCACTTGGGAGACAGAGACAGGAGGATGGCACAGGTTCGAAGCCAGCCATGCTGGCTTAAGAGACCCTGTTTCCAAATAAAAAAAATATAAAATAGATCTGGGAGTGTAGCCCGGAGGTAGAAGGGCTTCTAGAAACCCCAGTACCACCAAAAAAAAAAAAAAAAAAGAGAGAATAAATACACAGGTATAAAATGTTATTTACTGAGTGCCAATCACTGTAGTAAGCATTTTAAACCCATCATATTTTGTAATTGAAATAGCTAGCAAGGCAGAACAGCAGAAAGCACTAGATAAGTGAGTGGAAATCGGAATCCAAATCTATCTGGCTGACTCTTAAAACACTATGCTAGAGCGGGTGTGTGTGGTGGGACACATCTGTAGTCCCAGTACTTAGCAGACTGAGACAAAAGGATCCCACATTCAAAGTCAGCCTCAGCAACTTAATAAGGTTTTTAGCAATTTAGTGAGATCCAGTTTTCAAATAAATTAGGGCTGGGGATGTAACTCAGAGGTAGAATGCACCCTAGGTTCAATCCCAAAACCACATTAAAAAAAAAAAAAACAAATGCTAGCTGGGTGTGGTGGCGCACACTTGTAATCCCCATGATTGGCAGGCGGAGACAGGAGGATCACGCAGGTTTGAAGCCAGCCTCAGCTGGCTTAAGAGACCCTGTTTCCAAATAAAATATAAAATAGGTCTGGGAGTGTAGCCCGGAGGTAGAAGAATTCCATCCCCAGTACCACCAAAAACAAAGCAAAACAAAACAAAATGCTAGCCACATCACTATACAGATTCCATGACTTAATGATCTTGCCAAAATTAGATCCTTGATGAAAAGACTAAATAGAAATGATTACCCTCCACCTAAAAAGGGTAGATTTTTTGTTTGCAATTCAACTGCTCAAACTTACTGAAATCCATCAAACTGTTGTAAAAAAAATTCTATGTAAAAATTACCTTTGAAGCAGGGTTCAGTGGTACACAACTATAATCACAGTGTAAGGAAGGCTGATACAGGAGGATCATGGGTTCGAGGCCAGCTTCGGCAACTTAGCAAGACCCTTATGTGAAAATAAAATAGTAGCTGGGCATGGTGGCACACGCTTGTAATCCCAGTACTCAGGAGGCTGAGACAGGAAGATCGCAGTTCGTGGACAGTCTCAGCTACTACTTAGTGAGGCCCTTTACAACTCAGTGAAATTCTGTTTCAAAATAAAGAATAACAAATAGGACTGGGGGTAAAACCCAGAAGAGAGGCCCTGGGTTCAATCCCCAATAAGACATATACACCTCCCCCCTAAAAAAGTCTATCTTTAACATAGAATTTACATGGACAAGTTCATGAATCTATGAACTCTCTGACATTGTAAAATGTTGTGCTTATCTGAATGTGTGCATTTTTATGACCTGGAGACTCCTAAGATGTCATGAGATGATCTTAGGCATAAGCACTCCTGCACTGCCTGGTATGGTGGTACATGACTATAATCTCAGTATTTGGACAGTTGATGGGAAGATCAGATTCGAAGCCAGTCTCAGCAACATAGCAAGTCTCTCAACAACCTAGTGAGATCCTGATTCAAAACAAAAATAAAAAGGCCTGAGGGTGTAGCTCAGAGGTGGAATGTCCCTGGGTTAAATCCTCAGTACCACACACAAAAAGAACTCCTTCACTAAAAACAATACTTCTCAAATTCTTTCCATTAAAAAAAAGATCAGTATTTGTTTCATCTATTGATAACCAGAAAAATTTGACCCAATTTAAAGACAGAATGTCTTGATATGCAGTTATTTTAATCTTTGTTAAATATATATATATTAGATAGTGTGTGTGTGTGTGTGTGTGTGTGTGTGTGTGTGTGTGTGTGTACTGGGATGGAACCCTGGGTCATTCTACCTCTGAGCTACACCCCAGCCCTGTTTTTTAATTCTTTATTTGGAAACAGGGTCTCACTAAGTTGCAAAGGGCCTCACTAAATAGCTGAGGCTCGCCAATAACCATGATCCTCCTGTCTTAGCCACCCAAATGCTGGGACATGTGTGAGCCACCACACCTGGCTTGTAACTATATATATTTTACTATTAAAATCTACTTTTGAAAGAGAAAAAATTCTCAATGATTTAACCAACCTCCCTTGACTGAAAATGTCATATCCAAAATAATTTTTTAAAATTCTCAGAGCCAGGTGTGGTGGCGCACGCTTGTAATCCCAGTGCTTAGGAGGCTGAGACAGGAGAATGGCACAGTTTCAAAGCCAGCCTCAGCTACTTAGTGAGGCTCTCAGCAACTTAGTGAGACCCTGTTTCCAAATAAAGTATAAAATAGGTCTGGGAGTGTAGCCCGGAGGTAGAAAAGACCCTGGGTTCCACCCTCAGTACACACACACACACACACACACACACACACACTATATATATATATATATATATATATATATATATATATACAGAGAGAGAGAGAGAGAGAGAGAGAGAGAGAGAGAATGAGAATAAAATTCTTGCCATGATTTAAAAAGAGGATTAAAGCAACTAGTTAAAAAAAAAAAACAACAGAACTTGGACAAGACCTACCTGCAAGGTCCTGCACGGGGTACACAGCCTGTTCCCAACACGTCTCCTCACTAGGACTTGTAGATAAGCTGTGCTCATCATCAAGCTGCAGCTCAAACCAGACCATGACCGCATCCAGGATGCCTTCTTTGACAACCGGAGCACCGATCTGATCAGGCCTTTTAGTTGCAAGACTTTTTAATTCCTGAAGAAAAAGACATAAGCCGGGCGTGGTGGCGCACGCTTGTAATCCCCGCACTTGGGAGGCGGAGTTTCAAAGCCAGCCGCACTGGCTTACGAGACCCTGTTTCCAAAAATAAAACAGGTCTGGGAGTGTAGCCCGGAGGTAGAAGGGCTTCCAAGAACCCCAGTACCACCAAAAAACAAACAAACAAAACAAACAAATGACATAAAAGGAATGAGAGGATTTTATACGTGCTTCAACATCGTTCCACTGCCCACCACTCAAGTTCTATCTTGCCGAGCATTCTCAGGCAATCAGCATCTTGGCATACCACACAGGAATCTCTGATCTAGTATACCAGAATTTCAAGCAGCTATATATATTTTAGAATAAGGAAAAAGTAAGGCAGATATACATTATCGATAGAGAGAAGTCCAAGGCATATTGCTGGATAACAAACATAAGCAAAAAAGCAATAAAGATTATTAAAAACAAAAAGAGCCAGGCATGGTGGTACACACTTGTAATACCAGTACTTGGGAGGCCGAGACAGGAGGACCACAGGCTTGAGGAAAGTCTCAGCAAGTAGTGAGACTCTAAGCCAGGCGTGGTGGCGCACGCTTGTAATCCCAGCATTCGGGAGGCTGAGACCGGAGGATCGCGGTTCGCAGACAGCCTCAGCTACGTAGTGATGCCCTCTGCAACTCAGTGAGACCCGGAGTATAGCTCGGAGGTAGAATGCCCCTGAGTTCCATCCCCAGACCCGCAAAAAAAAAAAAAAAAAAAAAAAAAGTAGCAAGACTCTCATTAACCTTGCAAGACCTTGTTTCAAAATAAAAATAAAATAGGGCTGGGGGTGTATCTCAGAGGTAGAATGCCCCTCCTAGGTTCAATCCCCAGTACCATACACACACAAAGAAAGTGTGTGTGTGGACAGGAGAACAGTAAAACCAAGTCAGAAAAGCTGTACTTTAGTGACGAGGGGAAAGACCTGGGGAAGAAAAATACCAGGGTGCTTTCATATCTGTTCTTCTGTACTGCTGAAAAATGTTAAATTGGCAAAACTGCTTTCAAAACTAAAACCGTATCAAGGTTTCTGTGTGTTTGTGGCAAAAAAAAAAATTTAAAGTTAAAAAAGGCTTAAAGTAATGAAAGTGTATCTTTGAGGTAATTAGCAACTACAATGTTATCATTCCCTACTGGAATTAGAGTAACACCATTTTGAGAAAAGGAATAATGGCTCAGCCTCAGGAAGCAATCAAAGTGTTAAGATGTTGCAGACTACCTCAAGAATAAACTAGTAACAACTTTTTGGGGAATACTTTGTTAAATTTTTTCAATCTCAGGCTAAATGACCTTCACAAAGCCTTTGGTCTCAGGCAGGTTTATCTAAAACATTTGTTTACTTGAACATTTAATCTTATTTAAGACCTTCAGAAAAAGACTTCATGTAACCCTTCTCGATTTCATTTGGCACTTTTTATTTCACATGCCAACACACACACATACAAACTAGGGTGACTGACTTGTTCAACTTTTCTCAGGACTGTCCTGGTTTTACTCTTTTATGTGTGTGTGGCACTGGGGTGGAACCCAGGGGCTTTCTACCTCCAGACTACACTCCCAGACCTACTTTATACATTATTTGGAAACAGGGTCTCACTACGTTGCTGGGAGTCTCACTCATTAGCCAAAGCTGACTTCTGAGGAACCTGTGGATCCTCCTGTCTCAGCCTCCCGAGCACCGGGATTACAAGTGTGTACCACCATGCCCAGCTTCTGTCCAGGTTTTTTTTTTTTTTGGTGGTACTAGGGTTCCTGGAAGCCCTTCTACCTCCGGGACACACTCCCACGGGCTACACTCTCAGACCTATTTTTTAACCTTTTCATTTGGAAACAGGGTCCCTTAAGCTAGCGAGGCTGGCTTCGAACCAGCGCGATCCTCCTGTCTCTGCCTCCCAAGCGCGGGGATTACAAGTGTGCGCCACCACGCCCGGCCTTTCTGTCCAGGTTTTAAAACTGAACTTTCTCTTTCTGAGGAATCCCTCAGTTGTAGGCACACTAGAATGGCTAGTCACCCTAATGCAAATACAACTTTAAGATGTGGGTCACTGTTCATTTAAAAAATATATTTTGAAAGTCAGCATGATATAAAACGAAGTAATATAAAACGAAGTAAGAAAGACTTGAGTTAGAACTCTTGCCCCTGCATTCACAGGATGAATAAATCAATCTGGCAGAAATGACTTAATGTGGACAACGCTTTCCTCATCTGCATGCCATAAGGATAATTTTAACTCCGCTGCAGCAAGGTGTTGGTGGTCCCCTAGACAATCCTGGCACACTATACATTCCAAGTAAATCATAGGGAGTTTTTTTTATTCCTAAAGAAAGGGAATAATTTCAGAAAGAAGTTCTTGTTGTCCTCTAATCATTTCAGAATTGTTAGGATCTCATGCAAACTCAAAATAAGATGGTGCTATCTAATAAAAATATATGAAATTTAATGCCTAAAAATCAAAATCCAACTTTTTACCTCGGGATTGTTAAAATCTACTCTCATGATTTCAAAACACTCTGTCAAAGCCAAATATCCTCCAGGAACTCGACTCATCTTTTCAGTTGTATAAGGTTCAACTGTTTCTTCAGTATCTACAGAAAAACAAGCTGGACTCTGAAATTTCACATTTGTTGGCAAATGGATACCAGCGATGTCCTTAATACTCAATCTAGTGAGAGAACATAGGAGGGAAGAAAGATATTTTAAAGAAGCAAATAACACCATTTACTATTGAGTCCAAAAAGAAACACAAAAATGAACCCAGGCATGGTGGCAAACGGCTGTAGTCCCAGTACTTGGGAGACTGAAACAGAAGAATCACAGGTTTGAAGTCAGCTTTAGCTGACTTTCAAAGCTTTCAAAGTTGCCCTAGGCAACTTTGCAAGACCCTACTTCAAAATAAAAAATAAGCCAGGCATGGTGGTGCATGCTTATAATCCCAGTACTTGAGAGGCTAAGACAAAAGGATCACAGGTTCAAAGCCAGCCTCAGCAACTTAGCGAGGCCTTCAGGAACTTAGTGAGACCCTGTTTCAAAATAAAGAATAAAAATAAGGGGGCCGGGCATGGTGGCGCACGCTTGTAATCCCTGCGCTTGGGAGGCGGAGATAGGAGGAACGCGCAGGTTCAAAGCCAGCCGCGCTGGCTTACGAGACCCTGTTTCAAAATTATAAAAAAAAAAAAAAAAATAGGTCTGGGAGTGTAGCCCGGAGGTAGAAGGGCTTCCAAGAACCCCAGTACCACCAAAAAAATAAATAAATAAAATAAATTAGGGCTGAGAGTGTAGCTCAGAGGTAGAATGCCCCTGGGTTCCATCTCCAGTACTGCAAAAAGAAAAGAATAAAATATGGCTAGAGGGTAACTCAGAAGCAGAACTTCTGCCCCTGAGTTTAATCCCCAGCACCAAAAAAATTAAAAATGAAATAAGACTTCATCGAAAAAGATATACACACACATACTCAATTACTAACTATAAAAAACACAAATATGTCAACATTAAAATTAAGAACTTCTCATAAAAGAACTTCCCATAAATAAAAATGCAAGCCATTGAATAAAAATATCTGTAATATATATATCCAAATTTTAATAACTTAATTAAAAGTTTATATCCAAAACATATTTTAAATTCCTGTAAATACAATACAAACAAAAATGGGCAAAAGCCCTAGACACTTCACTAACATGCATATCCAAAATGCCAATAAGCATATGAAACTTGCTTGGCTTCAAGAATCACCAGTGTAAAGTAATAAAAACTGTAATACACAGCACAAACCCCAGGAGTGGGAAAATGAGCATCGAATCTCATTCCATTAAGTGCTGATGAGGATATAGTCTCATACTGCTTCTGGAGTATAACATTAATAAAACTGTTTTGGAAAACTATTTTGTTGCACCTACTCAAGATAAACATGCCTAACTCCACGTTCACCTAATACAGACCCACAGCAACTTAGCAAGACATAGTTTCACAATACAATAAAATAGGACTTGGGGGGTTGCTCACAGGTAGAATGCCATTCAATCCTCAGTTTGACAAAAAATAAAAATAAAAATAAAAAAATAGCTGGGCGTGGTGGCGCACGCTTGTAATCCCCGCGCTTGGGAGGCGGAGACAGGAGGATCACGCAGGTTCGAAGCCAGCCGTGCTGGCATAAGAGACCCTGTTTCCAAAATTAAAAATAGGTCTGGGAGTGTAGCCCGGAGGAAGAAGGGCTTCCAGGAACCCCAGTACCACCAAAATAAATAAATAAATAAATAAATAAATAAATAAATAAATAAATAAATAAAATAAAAAAGAGGCAAAAATAAGTAAGAATAAACATGAATTTAAAGACAGCAAACTACAAATCCTCACCCAAATAAATGCAATAAACAACTTTTCAAGTACAGTACTGTCCTTAAAACTCCTATTTCTAGTATTTACTATTCAGCCACTTACCTATGATGTCTTCTTATCTCTGCACATTCCACTGCCATCCCAAATAAAACAGCACTTGCTGGTATAACTTTCCCATACTTTTCACAATTACCATTTTTACCTATGGTCTGAAAATACAACAAAATCATCATGTATATGCAAAAAATGTGTATATAATGACAAGCTATAAAAATTTTAAAAACTTAAAAAGATGGAAAATGAAAAAATGAAGGATTTTTCTCTTTAAGGGGATATTTTCACTCCTGTATATGCTTTGTTTTTAGGGGTGCTCGAGATTGAGCCCAAGGGCATTCCACCTGGGTTCTATCTCCAGCCCTTTTTATTTTTTGTTTTCTTCCCTAAGTTGCTGAGAGCCTCACTACTTTCCGGAGACTGTCCTTGAACTTGTGACCCTCCTTTCTCAGCCTCACAAGTATGGGCATTTGTCACCATGCCTAGTTTATTTTCAACCTTTAAATAGCTTTTTTTGGTGTGTGTGTGTGGTACTAGGGATTGAATCCAGGGGCATTCTACCTCTGAGCTACACCCCCAACTCTATTTTTTATTATTTTGAAACGGTCTGAGTTGCAAAGGACCTCACTAAATAGCTGAGGCTGGCCACAAACAGCCATCCTCCTGTCTCAGCCTCCCAAATGCTGGGATTACAAGTGTTCATCGCCACACCTGACTAGCTATTTTAAATCCAAATATCTTCTGTAAAGAGAAAATTCTTATTACATGTTAATATCCCTTCATTCATAATATGTTACATATCTATGATATGTAAGGCACGGTGGAAGATTTCTATACAAAATATGTTAATCCTCCCCAGTCAATAGCTTGGATTCAACAGGAAGTTTAAAACAGTACCAAGCCACCAATATCAATGTACTCCCTTCTCACAATCTGCCAAAACTCCAAGGAAGGAGGATTGTGAAACCCTCTTCATCTTTCGTGTGTGTGTGTGTGTGTGTGTGTGTGTGTGTGTCAGCATTAGTGTTACTAGGGCTTGAACCCATGGGCATCACCCTCTGAGCCCTTTTTTTAAATTTTCTTGTTTGGAAACAGGGTCTCCCTGGAGTCTCACTACACTGCTGAGGCTGGCCTTGAGCCTGTAATCCTCCAATCTCAGCCTCCCATTAGTTTTTATTTCCTAAGAGGTTCTTGCTAAATTAACACACACCGGTCTTGAACCTGCAATCATCCAATCTCAGCCTAAGTATACTGGGATTACAAGAATATACCACAGTGCCCAGCTAACTACCTCCCTTTAATAACCATACTCAAGAATTATACAGTCAGAGCCGGGCGTGGTGGCGCACGCTTGTCATCCCAGCATTTGGCAGGCTGAGACCTGAGGATCGCGGTTTGTGGACAGCCTCAGCTACTTAGTGAGGCCCTCTGCAACACAGTGAAACCCGGTTTCATAATAAAGAATAAAAAAAATAGGTCAGGGGGTGTAGCTTGGAGGTTGAATGCCCCTGGGTTTCATCCCCAGACCCGCAAAAATAAAAAGAATTACACATAGTCAGTACCTTCACAAGGTAACCTCAATTCCTAATAATTCCTCCCTGCAGTACAAGTATTTCTGGCCTGTATACCTCACTTGGGCACAGAGGTACACATTGCATTATGTTGTCAATAAATGTTTTTTACATAGATTTCTTCCCAACTGCATAGTATGTACCTCGACAGTGGAAAACATATCATTTTGTAAATACTCTAGGGGCCCAATAAAACTATGAAATAATGCACTCTTAATCAAATTTAAGCATTTTCATGTTGCTTACCTTTGGCTGCAAAAGTAAATGCTCCCATGCATGAATCAAACTCTCCACAATTCCTTCTCCAAATAAACCTGCATCGACAGTTTCTGTTACAACTAGGGATACTCTATAGAATGATTTTTTAAAGATATGTGTAAGTAAAGTATCATGCTATTTATATAAAGTTGTCAAAGCTGAGAGAAGAGTATACTACAGCAACTGCGCACATGTAACATTTCCCAGTACATTTCATTTTAAAATCTGCTGGTGTACTTCCAGGAACTTATCTCTAAAGGTCCTCAGGCTCCTCTCTTCTGCACTGGCTCCACCCCCTTGCTTGGGGGAGGGCTGACGACAGCCCACAAGCTCCTCTTTCACTGTCTAAGTCCTCAGAGTTGTTCATATCTATCATCTCTCCCGGAGTATCCTCTATCATCGATGAGTCCTACTTATTAAATGAACTATCTTGCTCACCTGTCATTTTTCTGGACCTACAACTAACAATGTTTTTTTCTGGTACTGAGATTAAACCCAGAGATATTCTACCTCCAAGGTATACACCAAATTCTTTTTAAACGGTCTCAACAAGTTGGTAAGGGTGCCTCTCGGGCTAGCCCTTGAACCTGTGACCCTCCTGTCTCAGCTTCCCAAGTACTCGGGTTACAGCATGAGCCACCATACACAACTACGAGTAACGTTTAATGCAGGTAAGAGCCTCCTCTCAAACCCCCCCTCTCCAGTCCCCATCTTCTGTGACAATGCATCACCCACATGTGACTCTTGGTCGTTTGATCATGGTAACTCTCATAGCTTCTGGAGCCTTCACAAGAGCCTAGTCTACAGAGCTCTGCTCATCTTTCCACTCTTTCTAGAAAATTCTTCTCAATGTCATACCAAAATAACTTCTCCCCTCTCTGAACTCTTTTAGCCCTTATTATCAGTATCATCCACTTTTGCAGTCTGAAGATAAAGTCTGGTGAACATTTCTAAATTTTCCTGTTCAGTCACAGGTGCCTTGAGAGCAAGAGTGCCACTGCCATCCCCCAGAGTGCCTACACCCAGTGATAGACACACACAAAGAAAACAGCCAATGCTCATGGCTACACACTGAGAGGGCAAAAGGTGTCTCCAACTCTCTAGGCCAACATCCAACAGTCTACACATCTGCCTACAGTCAAAATGAATTAGCAAGAGTCTGCACTGGGATTCTTTTTAGCTACACATCCAGTCCTGATTTTTATTCTCTATTTAGAAACAGGATCACTAAGTTGTAAAGGGCCTCAGTGGCTGAGTCTGTGAGTCTCCTGTCTGGGCCTCCCAAGTGCGGGGATTACAAGCCTTCACAACCACGCCCAGCTCCATACTGGAATTCTTATTTCCTGACTCAAAGCCAGTAATTTTTCTAGAACTTTATCTTTGAGAAAAGTACAAACTGAATTAAAGTAACCTTTGATTCATGTTATGGACAAAATTGTATCCCTCGAATAGTCTTAAAGACTTAACCCCAAATATGACAGCATTTGGAGAGAACCCGTAGGAAGTAATTAAAGTTAAATAAGGTGATCAGAGTGGGGCCCTAATTCAACAGGACTGGTGTCCTTCTACAAGAAGAAACACTAGAGAACTTTCTAGAAAAGTTCTAGAAAAGCTCAGGCAAAGATGCAATGAAAAGGTATCGGTCTGCAGGCCAGGAAGAGAAACTTCCCGAGAAACTAAGCATCTGATGTTTACTCCAGGTCTGTGGGATTTTGTTAGACTAAGACAATTCAGGACAGTAAGTATTTTCCATAAAGTAAGCATACACCTGCCATAACAATCTAATAGATTTCTTTCATGAGAATGAATGTAGAGATTATTAAAAAGTTTAAGTACTACTGCAAACATTATTATATATGGAAGACTTAAAAATCAGAGTTCAAATAACAAGAGTATGAAAAAATCTTCTTCTAAGATAAATTGAATTCAAGATGAAAAAACATATAACCCAGAAGAGGTAATAAAACAGTGCTATTAAAAATAGAAGAGCACCGCCGGGCGTGGTGGCGCACGCTTGTAATCCCCACACTTGGGAGGCGGAGACAGGAGGATCGCGCAGGTTCGAAGCCAGCCACGCTGGCTTAAGAGACCCTGTTTCAAAAATATAAAATAGGTCTGGGAGCGTAGCCCGGAGGTAGAAGGGCTTCCAGGAACCCCAGTACCACCAAAAAAAAAAAAAAAAAAAAAAAAATAGAAGAGCAGGGTGTGGTGGTGCACGCTTGTAATCCCAGCATTTAGGAGGCTGAAGCAGGAGGACTGTGGTTCAAAGACAGCTCAGCTCCTACTTAGTGAGGCCCTCTACAACTCAATGAAACCCTGTTTCAAATAATAAAGAATAAAAAGTAGGGCTGGGGGTGTAGCTCAGAGATAAATGCCCCCTGGGTTCTATCCCCAGTACCACAAAAACATAAATAAATAAAAACAGAAAGAAGCAAAAACTGTCGCTAAAATAATAGCATTGGACCAGAGGATTTTTTAAACTCTCTAGTTTGAAAATTCCTTTATTCTCCTGGTATAGATCACAGTGAGATAACATGCTAAAAAGCCAAGCTTTACATAATGACACTCAAAAGAGTATTTAAAGGCAGCAGGCCAAAATATGTTGGCAACTGACTCCCAAAGCTTGCAATATATATACAATATATATATATATATATATATATATATATATATATATATATATATATATATATATATATATATATATATATATCTCCCCAGTACTGGGGATGGAACCCAGGGGCATTCTACCTCTGAGCTACACCCCCAGCCCTATTTTTATTCTTTATTTTGAAACAAGGTCTCACTAAATTAAGGAGGGTCTCACTAAGTTGCAGAGGGCCTCACCAAAGTTGCTGAGGCTGGCTGCAAATAGCGATCCTCCTGTCTCAGCCTCCCGAACGCTGGGATTACAAGCGTGCGCCAACATGCCCAGCCAAGCTTGCACTTTAAACAAAGACATTAACCCAAAATGTGATACATCCACTGAGTCTGAATAGCTTATGTTTTAAATATAATTTTTAAAGAGTTATTGATCATATAGAAATCTATTATCCACTTTTATAAATTAGAAAACTGAAATTAACAAAAGTAAAAAAGAACTTGATAAATGTCAAGTGTACTTATAAAATTCCTTCCCACAAATTTAGAGCTTTAAATATTTTCTGAAGTATATGATGTTATCATGAAAATTTCTTATTAAACTATTCTATATCCTATCTTTACAAAGCCTGTTAGGTAGCATTTTTGCTAAGTCTAGAACCTAGAAATGTATCTTAATTTAAAAAAAACGATGAATTACAACATTAAAATCAGTTTATCACACAATACCTTTCAGGAATGTGTTTTGGAATTTCTACGTCGAGTGACTTCATATGCAAGAGTTTTACCCCTGCTTCCATCTTGTTTGCAGCGACTACATCACAGGCAAGTTCATACATGGTCTTAGATAACTCACAGGCATACACTGAATGGGCTCCAGCTTTTTTAGCAAACATACTACAAAGATAAAAAGTGCTCCATCAAAAAATAAATTAAGAGCCAGGCATAGTGGCACACACCTGTAATCCCAGCATTTGGGAGGCTGAGACAGGAGGATCATAGGTTCAGAGAGGCTCAGGTACTTAGTGGGGCCCTTTGCAACTCAGTGAGACCTTGTTTCAAAATAAAGAATAAAAAATAGGGCTGGGGGTGTAGCTTGGAGGTAGAATGCCCCTGAGTTCTTCCATCCCCAGTGTCACACAAAAAATTAATTAAAAAATAATCCATTGTACTTTTTCAAACTGAAATGGAATTATAATGCTTTAAACAAAGTCTTAAACCAGGTATGGTGGCACACGTTTGTAATCCTAGCACTTGGGAGGCTGAGACAGGAGGATTGCGCAGGTTCGAAGCCAGCCTCAGCTACCTGGTGAGGCTCTCAGCAACTTAGTGAGACCCTGTTTCCAAATAAAATATAAAATGGGTCTGGGAGTATAGCCTGGAGGTAGAAAAGTCCCTGGGTTCCATCCCTAGTGCCACCAAAAAAATAAAAATAAATAAATAAACCAAAAACATAAAGTTTTCCTTTTTATTCTTTAAAACAATGGTTACTCATTCAGCATTTTAAAAAAATTAACTACAAGTCAGAAAATCTACCCTATCAAGATATAATTGATATGAAAAATGCTAACAGGCTTTCTAGATTCCATCAGAATATTAGTACCATTGTTCAAAATTTCAGTAAGCTGGGCATGGTGGGGCATACCTGTGACCCCAGTACTTGAGAGGCTGAGACAGGAAGATTACAAGTTCAAAGTCAGGCTCTCAGCAACTTAGTGAGACCCTATTTCCAAATAAATAAAATAGGGCTGGGGTATAGCCCAAAGGCAGAAGGCCCCTGGGTTCCACCCCTAGTACCAAAAAATAAAATTTCAGTAATAATCTCAAGACTTTTCTTAACAGTTTTCTCAGCCCTTGATAAAATGAAACTTATAATAAAAATTACAGCAGTAATAATGGCATAAATAACTGTAACAAGATTATGACAAATAACTGCTATTTTTAATTCCAATGTTAAAATTTTCCATATCTGGCAAATCTTGAATGTACATTACTATACAGGTATATTTAATCAAAACACAACAAACCTCAATATTCCAGTTCCTGCTCCAATGTCCAAAACACTTTTGAACCCCGAACAAACTGCCTTTTGTATTGCTGCATTATAAGCCATATTCCTCTTGGTGTCATTAAGCATGATAAAGTGCCAGCGTTCCACTAGCCAGTTTGCAACTCGATAAAAATTCTCCTTTGCATCATTGAAATCAGGATTCAACTTCAACGCTTTGTGAAAATATCCAGCTGCTTCATCTCTAAAGCCCATTCTAGAGTAAAATAATAACAAAGATAAAACACATCGGCAATTTGTTCCAATGACCCTGCTTTTGTTCAGGCCACTCACCTGGCCTGAGAATCCCTTCCCAGCACCTCAAATCCCAGAGGGTGGGAGGCTGTGTCAGTGGGAAACTTTGAGGGCTGTGATCCTCATCCCATGACTTCTTTCCTCCTCAAATCCCTACTGTATTTATGCATCCCAGGTCACTAACAAGTATTAAAATATGAATTAGGACTGAACTAAGGTAGAGTAGCTCTTACAGTCATCCTCCACTTAACTGACTTGGTACAACACCAGTTTATTCTAAAACCATTCCTTCAAGCTGGGCATGGTGGTGCATGCCTATAACTCCAGTACTTGGGATTTTGAGACAGGAGGATCACAGGTTCAAGGACAGCCTCTGCAAGTACTGAGACGCTTATCAACCTAGTGAGACCTTGTTTTTAAAAAAAATCCCCAATACCAAAAAAAAAAAAAGTCTTACAAAAAGAATAATTCTTGTTATTTAATTGATGGTACTGCCAATTGAACCCCCCAGGGCATTCTACTTCCAAGCAACACCCCCTGCTATTTTAATTTTTTGTTTTAAAAAACCTTTGAAAAGGGTTGCTGAGAATCTCACTAGTAGCTACGGCTGTTCCAAAAGCATGATCCTCAGCCTCCCAAGTTCTGGGGTCACAGGCATGTCCACCACGCCCAGCTTGTAAGACATGAGTGCCATGGCATGTAGGCTCCTCTCCAGAGGCCTGCAGTCTTGTTCTCTCAGAATGGTTATTAGGAGTCAGCTACATCTACTGCCAGACCAGTTTCTGTTAGTTGTACCATTATTATATGTCTTAATCTGCCAAAAGTCTGTCAATCTTCAGTTATTGAGTTTATGATCACTATGTGTCTATAATCTAGAAATATAGCCCATTAACTTTTTTTTTGCAGTACTGGGGATGGAACCCAGGGGCATTGTGCCTCCAAGCTACACCCCCCAGCCCTATTTTTTAGTCTTTTTATTTTTTGAAACAGGGTCTCACTGAATTGCGAAGGACCTTGCTAAGGAGCTGAGGCTTAAATACTCCTTTAAGAGACAACTATTTGATAGTTTATAATTGTTCAGTATTAATTAGGAAAATAAGGCAGATTTGTCAACTGAAGCTTGTTTGTTTATATTAAATAACCTGTAAGATAAAATTAGGCACCCTATTTGATAAAGTAGCAAACTCTTTCCATTTAATGAAATTTGTTTAAAAAGATTTTTAATAACTCTTCAAATTAGTTAAAAGTCTACACAATTTTAATTTCAAAGTTTTGTTCTTAAGGTTATTATGTAAGAGGACTTACTGGAGCAGGGTGTGGTGGCACATGCTTGTAATCCCAGCATTTGGGAGGCGGAGAGCGGAGGATTTGGTTTGTGAGGCCTTCTGCAATCTAGTGACACTCTGTTTCAAAATAAAGAATAAAAAATAGGGCTGGGAGTGGAGCTTGGAGGCAAAATGCTCCTGGTTTCAATCCCCAGTTTTCCCCAAAAAAAGAGGATTCAGTATTATTCCCTAGATGATGTTAACTAAAATTGGTAAATGTACAGTAGTTACATTACCAAGGCTAAAAAGTTTGATACGTATTTCTTACACGAATCTCTTCATTGGATAAAATTTTATATTACCAGAAGAGAAAAGAAATAATACTAGAAAACAATTACTGGGATATATAAATGACCTTTCTATACAGAATAAGGGATTATAATGGTGTCTCCTAAACAAGAATTGTCTCATTATTTTGTACAAAGCATTAAGCAGTGAGCCTATGTAAAAAATGTACCTGGCCCTTTATGTGCTGGAGACACTGCAAGAGGAAAGAGCTTTGCTTCCAGGTTCCAGTGTGGCTCAGGGCTTCTCCAGCACCAGGTTCCTGAGCACACGGTACCCAGCAGCATCCAACCGCTGGCAGCTATGCCCAGGACTTGACCCTACTGAGTGCTTTTGTAAGAAAGTGCTTCTGGTTTGACGTTTTCCCAGAAGTCTTTCAGGGTACCCAAAGGCAAATGCCAGCAAGCTCCAGAGAACAGATTTACAAGTTCTCTGGCAAGGTACCACAGTGACTTCTCTGCCACTCTGTGAACCAGAGCTGCAAGATCAGTCCAGTAAGCTCAGTCCAGAAGCAAGAGCTGGAGCTCAGTCCAGTAAAGGGACTCTTTCTTGGATACTCTATCTCAATTCTAGGGGCAATAATTACTAGATAGTATACTATACAACATTAAAACTGCTATGCTGTTACATGTCTATTATATTTTACTCCTATATTTTTTTACTCCTATATTTTTACTCCTATATTTTTTGAGTTCTCTTTACTTGTTACTAACTAATACAGGAGTAATGAGTTACTCCTATATTTTTTTTTGAGTTCTCTTTACTTGTTACTAACTAATCCCTCCCCATCCCTCAGCTATAGTTAATTCTTTACATTAAACTTCTCAAGTTCAAATTACTATATAACTGATCCCTGATTCAGACTGAAACAAAACAATTCTGAACAAGTAATACAGAAATCACTACAAACCTGAAGAGATGTTCCCCCATACTATTGCAAATCACTTCATCATCAGGAAATAGTTTCAAGGCCTGCTCATAGCAACCAAGTAAGTCTTGTATTCGACTGAGTGCATCAAGCTCTTCAGCCCATCTGAAGAGGGTATACTGAAAAGTTTCCTTTACAAACAAGAAAAGTAAGCACATCAATAAGGACAAAAGAATGCACAACACCAATTGAAGATTCCAGAGAATAAATCTATTATTGAATGATTATCTTAAATTTCATTCAACTGTAGTAAGCACTGCTTACCAAAGAAACACACGTACAAATGGGTATAATGCATGGCAATAATGCAGAATTGGACAATTTGATCACTTCGAAAACTATTCTGGGCTCCCATATGACCCTCTGCTGTTTCTCTCCTACGTGTGTGTGGTGTGTGTGTGTGTGTGTGTGTGTGTGTGTGTGTGTGTGTGTGTAATCCTGATTTTTTGTTTTGTTTGCTTGTCTTTTGGTACTGGAGATTGAACCCAAGGGCATTCTACGTCTGAGATACACCCCCAGGCCTATTTATTGATTTACTGTGGGGGGATATTAGGGATGGGACCCAGGAGTCTTCTTCTTCAAGGCTATACCCCCACCCCAGTTTTGTTTTTTATTTTAAAACAGAGTCTCTTAGCCAGGCGTGGTGGCGCACACTTGTAATCCCAGCTTTTGGGAGGCTGAGACAGGAAGACTGTGGTTCACAGACACACTCAGCTACTTAGTAAGACCCTTTGCAACTCAGTGAGACCCTGTTTCAAAATAAAGAACAGAAAATGGAGCTGGTGGTATAGCTCAGAGGTAGAATGCCCCTGGATTCAATCCCCAGTACCACAAAAAAAAAAAAAAGAAAGAAAAAGAAACAACAACAGGGTCTCACTAAGTACAGAGAGCCTCTCTAAGTTGCTAAAGATGGCTTTGAACCTATGATCCTATCTCAGTCTCTCATGTAACAGGATTACAAGCATGCACCACTACAGTCAGCCCTTTTTTTTTTTTTTTTTTTTTTTTTTTAATTGTGGAACAGAGTCTTGCTAAGTTGCTCAGGGTGTAAGTTGCTGAGACTGGCCTAAAACCTGTGATCGTCTTGTCTCAGCCTCCCAAGTACTGGGGTTACAGGTGCATAACACCATACCAGCCACTAAATATTTTTTAAGACAGGCATTATCCCTCTTTAGAGAACAGGAAACTAAGAAAAAAAGAACTAAAGAAAGAACACTTGGATTGACCCATTATTCTACACCTGCCTACATAAAGAGAGCAAACTATCTCAATGTATCATCTCCTCCTACAGTAAGCAGCTGGCCCTGAAATACACACCAAAGAAAAAGATGAATGTGAAATTAAGTTAAATCATTTTTTGAATTTTAGATTTGAAACTTAAGAAAAAATGTACAGTATTTCAACAGGTAACTGTAGCAAAAGTAATTATTGTAGTTCAAAGATCTATCATCAAATGATTACTTTAGTTGATTGCACTTTTGTTATTGTTGTTGTTGAATGGAGGCACATTCTACCTCTGAGCTATACCCTCAGCCCTGTTTGGTTTGGTTTGGTTTGGTACAGGGGATTAAACCCAGAGGCAGTCTACCTCTGAGCTACACTCCCAGCCCGATTTTTTATTTCTTATTTGGAAACAGGGTCTCACTAGGTTGCTGAGAGTGTTGCTAAGTTGCCTGCTGGATTCGAACCTGCGATCTTCCTGCCTCAGCCTCCCACGTACTGGGATTACAAGCATGCGCCACCACATCAGGCTTATTAGTCCTGTTCTGAAACAGCATCAGGTCTAAACTGCTGAGGCTGGCCTAGAACCTGGTATCCTCCTGCCTCAGTCTCCTTAGAACTAGAATTACAGGGGTGCACCTCCACACCCAGGTTATTGCACATTTTATTCAACTACAGGGACCCACAGTATTCCTTCCACACACAAAAGGAAAGGCTGCAAAGCAAAGGCATGCTTAAATTAGCTGTAGGGGGTTCAGAGGATCACCCACCGGCGGAGTCATTTACAATTCCAGGACCTTCCGAATTTTTGGTGTGCTGTAATTTTTGAAACAGCGAAGTGGCATCATTCTGCTTGTGTTACAAAATGCTGGCAGTGTTGAGACAGACTGCAGAAGAGAGCCCAGCAGAGAATCTAATGCAACAATCGGCAGATCATATGGAGGTTTGGACCAAAATAATCACGACGACCACAAGGATAAGAGATGAGATTCTAGACAGCATTCTGAAGTGTGGCCAACAGGATTTTCTGCTGGACTGTGTGTGGACGTGATTAAAATTAAGGAGACAAGAGTGAACGGTAAATAGCAACCACCAACCACGAACCCTGGGGGAAACTCCCCCACCGCCTTCTCTTTTTTTCTTTTCTTTCTTTTTTTTTTTTAAGATGCTGGGCCAGCAGGTGAAAGATGAGACCTCACCTTCACGTCGTCCTTCAGCTCCGGGGCCAGGCTGAGCACGAGGAGGTAATGGGCATAGGCCGTGCCGAAGTCCTGGGCGCCCAGACAGTGCTCGGCGCTCTGCAGGGACCGCGCCACCAGCTCGTCGCGGCCGGCCGTGCCCGCGCCACCCCCGGCGCCCCGGCGGGGCCTGGGCCGCGAGTGGGGCATGGCCGAGCCACTGCTTCTGTGACCACAGGTAGACCCCTCTGGGAAGGGAACGAGAAACCTCCGGCCACAGCCCGCGAGCCAGAGTAGTTACTCCTCCGCCGCAGGCGACTTGGCCCACCGCGGCCCGGCGGAAGCTCCGCCCCCTCCCGCCACGCACGCAGCGCACGCAGCGCCGGCCGCGACGCACGTCCCGCAACTGCAGGCTCCAGCTCCCGTCGCACGCATGACGTCAGCGCGCGGCGTGGGCACGTTGCGGCCCGCCCCCCTCGCGCAGGAGGGAAGAGCACGGGCGGCCACTGCGCGTGCGCGTGCGGAGGCGCGCGTGATGGGAGCTTTTTTTTTTTTTTTTGGTGCTGGGAGTTGAAATAAAAAGCGTTCTCCCTCCTAAGCTACAACCACCGCCCTATTTGGTTTTTTCGTTTGAGAAAGGGTCTCACTAAGTTTCTGGGGCTGTTGTCTCCAACCTGCGATCCTTCTGGCTCAGCCTCCCGAGTATTAGGACTGCAGGTGCGCGCCACCATGCCCAGTGAGACAGGACTCTTCTGCCCTGGTCCTATTTTACTTTTTTTTTTTTTTTTTTTTTTTTTTTTGGCAGTACTAGGGATGGAACTCAGGGGCATTCTACCTCCGAGATACACCAGCCCTATTTTTTATTCTTTATTTTGAAACAGGGTTTCACTGCGTTGCAATTGGCCTCACTAAGTAGTAGCTGAGGCTGTCCAGGAACCGCGATCCTCCTGTCTCAGCCTCCCCGTGCGAGATTACAAGCGTGCGCCCACGTCCGGCTCTGTCTTATTTCGCTCTTTTCACGCCTCCAGGAGTGTGTGGCAAGATCCAATGAACCCTGAAGCTGCCCCGGCATTTGAGACTTGCTGGCTCGTGTGGAGATGCATAGGTGTTTTGGGTAGTGACGCCCCAGTCTCAACAATCCCAAGACCGGAAAGAACATGGAGATAAAAACACTGAGATGTGGTAGAGAAAATACTTTCACAAGGCAGTATTTTAAATCATGCTCAGGAAACTCTGTAAGGTGGCCCTTTCAATCACAGAAGAGGAAAAGGGAACATCCTGTGAAGTAATGTACCGAAGTCATGCAGCCCTAGTGGCACAGATTAGCTCCGATCAAGTTTCCTGCGACCACCCTCCTGTCTCAGCCTCCCAAGTACTGGGATTACAAGTGTGTGCTACCACGTCCTGCTTCGCTTTGTCTTTGAAGAAAATATAATTCCTATATCTAGAAGATTTGTTTGACATCAGTTCCAAAATAAATTGTAAAAGCTGTTTGTTGTTTGTTTTGCAGTATTGGGGATGGAACTCTGGGGCATTCTACCTCTAAGCTACACCCTCAGAACTATTTTACTCTCTTTTTAATTCTTTATTTTGAAATGGGGTCTCACTAAATTGTGGGTGGGGCTCACAAATTGCTGGGCTGACCTTGAATCTGCAATCCTCCTATCTCAGCCACGTTACAAGCATGCACCACTACGCCTGGCTAGGAAATAGGTGGTTGGGATATAGTTTCAGAAGATACCTTATCAAGCTCTTTGTTAAAAGAAAAGGGGGAGGGAGATTTAAAAAATACAAATTATATTTAATTGCTATTGTAGAAGTCTCCTTCTTAGTCCAGAATGTTTAGAATCAAGCAATGTATTTGTCCACATTAGTAGGAAAGAGGAAACAGAAATTGCAGGTGGCACTTTGTAACAAATGTAAATGCAATTACAGAGTCATTTAATAGCAAATTTTTATCATTTTGTGACATATAAATATATGTCATCTGACATTTTTATTGAGTGTTCAAATGTATAGTCAAATTATTCCCAAGTATAAATATGAGTATTCAAATGCTAATTAAGTAAACCACTAAAGTAATGTAAACATACAAATAGTTTTTCCTCAAAGACAACTAAAAAGGCAAGTCAAAGCTCTTTTTGCGCCTGGCGTGGTGGTGCACGCTTGTAATCCCCACGTTTGGGAGGCCGAGACAGGAGGATCGCACAGGTTCGAAGCCACCAGCGCTGCTTAAGATACCCTGTTTCCAAATAAAAATAATATAAAATAGGTCTGGGAGTGTAGCTCGGAGGTAGAAGGGCTTCCAGGAACCCCAGTACCACACACACACAAAAAGCTTTTTTGGTAATATATATCATGTCCATTTCACTCCTGAATACAATAAGTATTATCAAGTATGAAAAGTAAGGTAGCCAGGCACAGTGGCACATGCCTCTAATCCCAACTATTTGGGAAGCTGAGACAGGAGGATCATAGGTTTGAGGCCAGCCTAGGCAACTTAATGAGATTCTGTCTCAAAAGTAAAAATAAAAAGGACTGGGGGTGTAGCTCAGTGGTAGAGTGCCCCTGGGTTCAATCAATCCCCAGTGTCTGTCTGTCTGTCTGTCTGTCTGTTTCTCTCTCTGTGCGCGTCTCTCTCTCTCTCTCTCTCTCTCTCTCTCTCTCTCTCTCTCACACACACACACACACACACACACACACACACACACACACACGGTATGGTAGTGCCTGCCTATAATCCTAGTACTTGGGAAGCTAAAACAGAAGGATCACAGGCTCAAGGTGGGCTTCAGCAACATAGTGTGACCTCAGCAATTTAGCAAGACTTTGTTTCAAAATAAAAAGAGAAAAGGGGCTGAAGCAGACCTCAGAGGTAGAATGTCCCTGGATTCAATCCCCAATACCAAAAACAAAAAAAGTAATGTATTCCATAAATTTTTCAATAAAAGAGACTGAAAACCAAGGAAAATAAATTATATACATATATTTTATTATACAATTTGATAATATATATATGGAGCAGTTTGAAAATATTAAAAGCTAACAGTTTTAATACTGTCAACAGAAAATTGTCTTCAAGGACCTTGGTAGGTATTGCTACCTCATAAACACAGTAGTACTGTATGCTGCTGTTATATTAATGCAACAATTCCTTCTATAAGGAATTATTGTGAAAAGAATTCAATATTTGTATGTTGCAAAATCACTATCAGTAGTTATTTTAAAATTTGAACTTATTCTTAATTGATACATTAAGAAGTATACATATTTATGGGTTGCCACATGATGTTTTGACAAATGTAAATTTTGTATAATGCTTAAATCAGATTAAACATAACAATTTCCTTAAACATTTATTATTTACTTATGGTGAAGATATTCAAAATCCTTTCTTCTAGCTTTTTTTTTTTTTTTTTTTTTTTTTTTTGGTGGTGGTACTGGGGTTCCTGGAAGCCCTTCTACCTCCGGGCTACACTCCCTATTTTTACATTTTTATTTGGAAACAGGGTCTCCTAAGCCAGCGCGCGCGGCTGGCTTCGAACCTGCGCGATCCTCCTGTCTCTGCCTCCCAAGCACAGGGATTACAAGCGTGCGCCACCACGCCCGGCCTCTTCTAGCTTTTTGAAAACGAGTTAATATTTGTAATGACATTATCCAGGTGTGATGCCTGTAATCTTAGTAGTTGGGAAGCTAAAACAGCAATATGAGACTCTCAGCAACTTAGCAAGACCTTATTTCAGAATAACAAAAGCTGGGTGTGGTGGCACACACCTGCAATCCCAGTACTGGGGAGGTAAAGACAGAAGGATCACAAGTTCCAGGACATTCTCACCAATGTAATGAGACTCATCAACCTAGCAAGATCCTGTTTCAAAATAAAAAAAATTAATTAATTAAATAGGGCTAGAGGTGTAGCTTGGAGGTAGAATGCCCCTGGGTTTAATCCCCAGTACCACACACAAAAATTAATTAATTAGTTAGTTAATTAATTAAAATAAAATAGGGCTGGGGCTGTAGCGCAGGGATAGAACTCCCACAGGGTTTCATCTCTAGTACCACGCACACAAACTGCAGTAGCCTATCTCACACTCTCAGAGAAGTTTAACCTATACATAATTTTGTAACATCACACATTAGTCACTTGAAAAATATTAAGTCATTAATTTATGCACATTTTTTACATGTCAGCACATCTCATTAAACAATGTCAAAAAGTCACACTTACTACTGTTGCCAGCAAAATCATTCAAAAGCCTTTATGTTTTGGTTTCAATCCCAAATACCAAAAATAAATAAATAGATAAAATAAGATAGAAATAATTTAGCCCACTAGACGTGGTGGTGCACACTTGTAATCCCAGCATTTGAGATGCTGAGATAGGAGGATCATGTCCTCGGACAGCCTCAGCTAATTAGTAAGGCCCTCTGCAACTCAGTGAGACCTTGTTTAAAAATAAAGACTAATCAAAGGCTTAGTAATTAGACCAGAGACTGTGAAGTTATTAGAAGAGGGCATAAACTGGGCGTGGTGGCGCACGCTTGTAATCCCTGTGCTTGGGAGGCCGAGACAGGAGGATCGTGCAGGTTCAAAGCCAGCCTCAGCTGGCTTAAAAGACCCTGCTTCCAAAATAAAATATAAAATAGGTCTGGGAGTGTACCCTGGAGGTAGAAGGCCCCTGGGTTCCATCACCAGTATCTCCAAAAAGAAAAAGAGGGCATAGGCTCAACACTCCAACATATAGGCACAGACAGTAACTTTCTTAACAAGACCTCCAAAGTGCAGGAAATTAAAGTAAGAATTAACAAATGAAATGGCATCAAACTAAAAAGTTTTATCTCATCAAGAACATAAAGAGAAAGCCTTCAGAATGGGAGAAGATCTTTACCAGCCAACACTCAGAGGGCTAATATCCAGAGTATACAAAGAGCTCAAAAGACTACACTAGCAAAACAAATAACCCAATCAAGAAATGGGCCACTGAACTGAATAGACACTTCACAAAAGAAGAGACACAAATGGCCAATAGATACATGAAAATATGTTCAACAGCATTAGGCATCAAGGAGATGCAAATCAAAACTACGACGAGATTCCATCTAACCCCAGTCAGAGTGGCAAGTACAAAGAAATCAAATAACAACAAATGCTGGCAAGGATGTGGGGAAAGAGGAACTCTTTTACACTGTTGGTGGGAGTGCAAACTAGTTCAGCTGCTATGGAGATCAGTGTGGAGATTCCTTAGAAAACTGGGAATAGATCCACCATATAATCCAGCTTTACCACTCCTGGGCATCTTTCCAAAGGGGTTGAAATCAGAGAACTACAGTAACATATGCATACCCATGTTCATAGCAGCACAATTCATAATAGCCAAAATATGGAACCAACCTAGGTCTCCATTAACACATGAATGGGTTGCACAATTATAGGAATCACACACAATGGAATTCTACTCAGGTATAAAAAAGAACAAAATCATGTCATTTTCAAGAAGATGGAAAGACCTGGAGAACACTATGTTAAGTGAGATCAGCCAAGCACAGAAAGAGAAAAGACTTATGTTTTCTCTAATATGCCCAAACTAGGGAGTATCAGGAATACCAGACGGACTCCAGACAATGGAGAAGAAACCTCATCAAAGCTAGAATGGAAGGATAGGAGAGGAAGAAGGCTGAGATTGATTAATGAAGGAGCTACATCGAATTTGTGTAAAAATATAAATATAGCATGGTTACCCTGGACAGTCACTTTTGGGAGGGGGGAAGGAGAAGGTGGGGAGGGTACCAAGCATGGTCTGAATGTATGCCATTTTCAAAATGTTCCACATTAACAAAAAAGAAGAAATCAAATGCTTTCTCTAATATGCAAAAGCTAAGGAGAAATGAGTAACAGGAGGAACTCTAGATGAAGAAGGAGATCCTGTAGAGGAGCAAATAAGGTGACCTAACTGAGTGGCTGGGAGGGGGGAAGAAGGAAACTCTCTAAAGCACATGATGTACTTAAACAAACATATCAAAGTCAATCACTAAGCCAAGCATGGGAAGGAGGGAGGAGAGGGGAATGGGGTGGTGATTGGGTAGGGCTAATTGGGTTATGTGTGCATGTATGTCTCCACAAGCCTTTTATCCCATTAAGATGTATGAATGCAATGCACCAATAAAAAAAATAATAAAATCTAACAAAACAAAACAAAATAAAGACTAAAAAAATAGGGCTGGGGGAGTGGCTAGGAGGTAGAATGCCCCAATAATGCAAAAAAAAAAAGAGAGAGAGAGAGAGAAAGAGAGAAAGGAAGAAAGCAAGAAAGAAAGCAAGAAAGAAAGATAGATTACCCTAACTCTTACCCCCTCCATTTTTTTTTTTCTTGCAGTACTTAGAATTGAACTCAAGGCCTCATGCATGCTAGGCAATTGCTACACTCCTAACCCAATTCATTTTTTCTTTTTCTGGTACCAAGAGTCTTGTTGTCTTCCAGCTTTTCTCTTCCATATAGCAATGGTAGGAATGACAGTGAGAACCAAGAGAACAATGATTCTGTGTATTTCTCCTACAGGTAAGTGGCCAAGCAAGTTCCTAAGCCACACCATGGAATCAGGACAGAAGAAACTAAAGTAAAGGCAGAACGTCTAAATGTGCTCCTAGTGAGGGAACTTTTTCCTCCCCCTGAACAGATGCAAAGGTGGCGTGGAGAGTCAGGCTGGTTCCACGGAATGTGGAAAATGGCCAGGCTTTAAGAAGTAAACAAATAGGAACTGATGCCTAAGAGGGCCCATTGCTGTGGTTCAGAACAACACTGTTGGGGGTAGCCAGACACTGGAAAAGCCCCAACAGGTAGGTGTTTTTCACTAGGAATCTATTGACATTTTGTTTGGAATTTGTACCAGTATTAGGAAATAGCCTAAAAATATTTGAAAAAGAAGTTTGGGTTATTTATATATATATATATATATATATATATATATATATATATATATGTATATGTATATATAATTGGTTTATAGAAAGTAGAGTTCAAATCTGTAAAAAAAAAAAAAAAAAGCAGTTAGGGCCTGGTTACTGCCAGGCACTCTAGTAGCTGTTATGCAAAGTACTTCGCTAAAAGTAATTAGCAAGTGGATAGAGGAGTTGGGACCTAGGACTTTCACACATTTTTGTTTGTTTTGTTTTTTTTTTTTTTTTTTGGTGGTACTGGGGTTTCTGGAAGCCCTTCTACCTCTGGGCTACACTCTCAGACCTATTTTTACATTTTATATTTGGAAACAGGGTCTCCTAAGCCAGCGCGGCTGGCTTCGAACCTGCGCGATCCTCCCGTCTCCGCCTCCCAAGCGCGGGGATTACAAGTGTGGGCCACCATGCCCGACCACATTCTAAAAACAGGTTTGCATAATAAATATCTAGTAAAAAGCTAAGAATTCCTCAAGAATATGAGAGGAGTACTGACCTCTGTGAAAGGGGAGCAGATACCATGTGGCCCTTGACCTTGTGAATCATTCTGGTCTTAACAAAGAAACATAGGCTTATACCTGCAGGTAGGCAGGAAGGTTTTTTTTTTGTCAAGCCAGAAATCCGCATAAGTATAACAAAAGAGGTCTGCATGGGGAGCTAAGGGGCGGACTTAGACCTAGGTCATAGGATTATGTGGTAAAGCAAGATGGGGGAGTTTGTATAAAAAGCTGTATAAACAGCTATAAAAGCTGTTTTGTATTTTGAACTCGTGTGACTTCATTTCGGGCCACCCCCTACCCTATCCCAAGATAGTATAGGGCTGTAACTATCTTCTGTATTTCTATCTTTGTAATAATGAACTCATTTAAGTTTTTAGCAAGAGTTTGGACTAGTGTATATCCATCGTAGTTCTGGACAAGAACTCACGGTTATGGGAACAGTTTTTGAGAGCCTAACAGAGATCTTCAGAAACAGTTCCCCCAAAACCATAACAGAATTGTTCTGCACATTGCAGGATATTTATCATCTCTATTCTTCACCCAGAAAGTACCACTAAATTCTGTCACTACCACTGTGACAGCTAAAAATGTCTTGCCTATCTCCAAATGCCCACTAGGGGGTGTGCATAACACTGATTAGCATTTTTCATACATATACTTGGTAATAAATGTAATAGGATATAATTCAGAGATCATAATTAATATTTATCTTCTCAAGTTCTGGGCCAGGTGCCTTTGAGGCCAGTAGAACATATGAATCAAGAGGAATAAAAAGGAATGGAAGGAGGAGAGAAGGAGGAAAGGGGTAAAACCCAGGATCTACTGAGTTTAAATTTGCAAACCGTAGGCAGGGTATGGTGGTCCACACTCGTAATACTAGGATTTGGGAGGCTGAGACAGGAGGAGCACGGGTTCAAGGTCAGCCTCAGCAGTTGAGAGAGCAAAGGCTCTCTGCAACTTAGTGAGACCCTGTTTCAAAATTTAAAAATAGGGCTGGAGACATAGCTCAGTGTAGAGTGCCTGCCTCGCATGCCTGAGGCCCTGGGTTCAATCCCCAGTATGTGAAACAAAAACAATAAATACAAACAGTGACTGTCAAAAAAATATATATATATATATCAAGGTGTGGTGGTGCATGCTTTTAGGCTAAGTGAAAAAAGGTCTTAGCAACTAAGTGCAATATAATAAAGACACGAAAATCTCTCAAAATGAATCCTTAGCACACTAATAAGTATTTACACCACTATAGTATGGGAGTTGTGTGTCCCCCAAAGGCCCATGTGTTAAAGACTTAGTTCCCAGGGTGGAACTATCAGGAGATACTGTAGACTTTCAGGAAGTAGGACCTTGTGGGAGAAGGGGATTATGAGATGCTGGCCTCTTCCTCTTGCTTTTTCTTTTTGTTTTTGGTACTGGGGATTGAACTTAGGGGTACTCCATCTCTGAGCTATACTGCCAGCCCTATTTTATTTTTATTTTGAAACAGATACTGCCAAGTTGAAGAGACCGTCCTTGAACCTTCAATCTTCCTGTTTGATCCTGTTTGAGCTTCCCAAGTACTAGGATTAGAGGTATGCACCACCACACCCAGCTCCCCTCCTCCTCTACTTCTTGGACATGAGGTGAGTGGTCTGTTTCCCACACATTCTGTATACTATTTGGTACCACCATCAGAGACCTGAAATAAGTAGGTGGATAAGACCAAGGGCCATGTTGGAAAAACTTCATTTCCTGAGAGGCAACAGATGCTAACCAACCTCCAAAACTCCTGAAAAGTGATAATGAGATCAAAAGCCTCCTGAAAATGACCAGAGCTTCACAGAACTGCAGTTGTCCCTGCTGATAAGCAATCCCAGGAGATTCCCTGGAGAATTCAGGAAGCAGTGTCTGGAACCCCAGCTGAGAGAAGATTAAAGAAAGACACTGCCTCTGAGACCCCAGCTGGAGAAGGAGACACAGAAGTACATAAACCCAGACCAGACACTCTAGTTGGTTTTCCCACTTGGGAGCCCCACCCTTTGGGGAGCTTTCCTTTCTCTTAGAGAGAAAGCAGTGTGTAACTGATGGCACGCAGCCTGGGCAACTCTTGGGTAGTGACTAGAAGGCATCCACTGGATATTAAGGCTGACCGGGCTTCCTAGGACTGGCTGCACCTCTTTTCCAGACGTTTGCAATTGATGGCACTTGGCTTGGGATACTCCCAAGAAGGTGGCTGCCAGACACCAGGGTCCCCACTGTCCACAAGGGTGTGCTGAATCTTTTCCCCCTTCCCCGTTCTCTTTACAATAAACTGCATATAACGTGTTTCTGTGGTCTGCGAGGGTCATTCTTCATACTTCATAGACGAGAACCCCGGGAAGGAAATGCCCATTTAGTGGGTCTGCCTGATCATTGGCTGGAAACTCTAAAATTGTGAGCTAAAATCACAATTGTGATTATTGAGCCAATCTCTCTCTCTTTCCTTTCTCTATCCTCTTTTCTTTTCTGCTCTTCTTCTTCCTTGGCACTAGGGATTGAACCAATTGACATTCTACCTCTGATCTACACCACAGCTCTATTTTATTTTTTTATTTTGAAACAGTATTTCACTAAGTTTTTGTGATCATCCAGTCTCAACCTCCCAGTACCGAGACTACAGGCATGTATCACCAAGCCAGTTTTCTCTTTATAAGTTATTTATAAGTATTTTGTTGCAGGAACTGAAAACTAACATATCCCTCTTTACTTTAGTTCTTTAAATTGGCAGGAGGTACCTGCCTGTCATATATCAGCTATTTACCTTGTTTAGGGTTATTTATGTAGATTTTATGAGTATATATTAATAAGCAAGTATCTATAAATGTCTTTTCTTCTCTATGATTACAAATACCATTAAAGTAATCCCTAACTATATATGGCTATATCCACAGATGAGATATTTTAAGCTCTAATATACATTTATTTATTTATTTATTTATTTATTTATTTATTTAATGTGTGGAGGGGTATTGAACCCAGGGACATCTCTGAGTTACACCCAGCCCTTTCTTTCTTTCTTTCTTTCTTTCTTTCTTTCTTTTTTTTTTTTTTTTGAAGCACGATCTCACTTAAATCAACTCACTAAAGGGCTCACTATGGTAACTAAGAGGGCCTTATTATTATTATTATTATTATTGGTGGTACTGGGGTTCCTGGAAACCCTTTTACCTCCAGGCTACACTCCCAGACCTATTTTATATTTTTATTTGGAAACAGGGTCTCTTAAGCCAGTGAGGCTGGCTTTGAACCAGCGGGATCCTCCTGTCTCTGCCTCCCAAGCGCAGGATTACAAGCGTGCGCCACCACACCCAGCAAGAGGGCCTTATTAAATCCCTGAGGCTGGCTGCCAACCTGCAATCGTCCTGTCTCAGACTCCCAAGTACTAGGATTATAAGCATGTGCCACTACGTCCAACATAATCTGTACAGTTTTAAGACAAAAAAATAGCTATTCTCTTTTTTGTGCTAAATACAGTTTAAATGAGATAGGAGAATCGCGGTTCTCAGACAGCCTCAGCTCCTTGGTAAGGCCGTTTGCAACTCAGTGAGACCCTGTTTCAAAATAAAGATTAAAAAAATAGGGCTGTGGGTATATCTTAGAGGTAGAATGTCCCTGGGTTCCATCCCCAATACTGCTAAGTAAGTAAATAAATAAATAAATAAATAAATAAATATAGTTTAAAAATTAACTGTTGTACCAGGTGTGGACAGGATGTTTTGTGTTTGTTTTAATCTAGATGCCATTAACATTCAAGTTTTAGATTTGATTCGCATACACTGTGCACACACGTGTCTTCGGAGATGATCCAAATAGTCATTCCTTTTATTTTACTCACTCTAAGTAGGACTGGAGTTTATCTCCTTGTTTGATACTTGTGAGAAGTTCATTTTTATGTTAGTAATTTCTACTTTCCTTTCTTTAAAAAAAAAATAGAATTTTACTTTGTTCCTAAAAACATCAAAATAGTCTGGAAAATAAAACCAGAAGCACATCACATTTTACCACTTAGGAATTGGGGTGCCTAAAGGGAGTTTTAAAAGAAAATGTTTTAAGTCTAAGCTTTTGTTGTTTTCTTAGTGACAGTTCATTTAAAAACTATCCTTGACACAAAATAGAATAAGTATTTCACTGACTTTTAAAAAGGACAGGTTACAGCTTAAAATATCTCATTGTTCATGATGGCAGCCTTCAGCCCCTACGTATTTAAGGGTTACTTCCGAGGTATTTATGATCACAGGTAGTAAAACGGGCACTTGTCGGTGTCAAGACACAAGAAAACTGTAAGCTTTCGTAAGCACATAATCAGATCTTCCGGTCTTTCATGGGAACTGCTTCTGGCAAATTCTGTTTTATGTTACAAAAGAGTAAAACAGCTCTGTTCTAATATACTTCTAGCTTGGCAGTCAAAGTCCTGTGAAATTTTATGTTCTCATTATTAAGCATGTGAGTTATTCAACCTCCTTGCCTCATATCAAAACTAAGCAATAGAGCCAGGCATGGTGGCGCACGCTTGTAATCCCAGCATTCGGGAGGCTGAGAATGGAGGATTGCGGTTCACAGACAGCCTCAGCTACTTAGTGAGGCCCTCCGCAACTCAGTGAGACCCTGTTTCAAAATAAAAAATAAAAAATAGGGCAGGGAGTGTAGCTCGGAGGTCGAATGCCTCTGGGTTCCATCCCCAGACCTGCAAAACAAAAAAACAAAAAAAACTAAGCAATAAAACAAAGGAAGATGCTGAAGTCAGTCTACTTTATTGTGTACTGGATGCCTTTCTTTCTTTCTTTCTTTCTTTCTTTCTTTCTTTCTTTCTTTCTTTGCCGTACTGGGGATGGAATCCAGGGGCCAGGGGCATTCTACCACTGAGCTACACCCCCAGCCCTATGTTTTATTCTTTATTTTGAAACAGGATATCACTGAGTTGCAAAGTAGTAGCTGAGGCTGTCCAAGAACCATGATCCTCCTGTCTCAGCCTCCCAAATTTCTGGGATTAAAAGTGTACGCCACCACGCCTGGGTTGCCTGCTACCTTTTGTGGTTGAATTTTAAGATCAATTCATTAAAAAGTCTACAAGCTTGGCTTTTGGGTCATTTCTGATGGCCTGTGGTTCATTCTACTGTTTAGGAGCTCTGTGTGTTGTGTGTGGTGTGTGTGTGTGTGTGTGTGTGTGTGTGTGTGTGTGTGTGTGGTACTGGGGATTGAACCTAGGGACATTCTACCTCTGAGCCCTGTTTTTAAATTTTTTTATTATGCCAGCCATTTTCTTTCTTTCTTTCTTTCTTTCTTCCTTTCTTCCTTTCTTTTCAGGTCTGGGGATTGAACCCAGTGGCATTGGACCTCCGAGCTACTCCCCCAGCCCTATTTTTTATTCTTTATTTTGAAACTGGGTCTCACTGAGTTGCAGAGGGCCTCACTAAGTAACTGAGGCTGTCCGCGAACTGCGATCCTCTGATCTCAGCCTCCAGAATGCTGGGATTACAAGTGTGCGCCACCACGCCTGGTTCCCATTTTTCATTTTCTATTTTGAAACAGGATCTCGCTAAGTTGTAGAGGGCCTTGATAATTGCTGAGACCAGCAAAGAACCTGTGATCCTCTTGTCTCACCTCCCTAGTACTGGGATTACAAGCGTGTGCCACCATGCCCAGCTGTATTCTGTTTTTTTATGTTTTAGTTTTCAGTCAGAACAAGTTGGTAGCTCAGAAAGTATCTAAGCTGTAGTTATATAAAGAATAGAAAAGACCTAAACTTCTTGGAGGGTTTTTTTTTTCTTCCATGTAGAAGGGGTTGACTACATTGCTTAGACTAGCCTTGAAGTCTTGGGCTCAGCCTTACTAGTAAATGAGGCTCTAGGTGTGTACCACCACACTTAACTCTTTGACTATTTTTTTTTCTGTTCTGAGGATTGAACTGGGGGTGCTCTACCTCCCATCTACACCCTTAACCTTATTATTATTATTTTTTTTATTTTGAAACAGGGTCTCACTAAGTTGCTGAATCCCTTGTTAAATTGCTGAGCCGAGTTTGGAACCTACAATTTTCTTGTTTCAGCCCCCTAAGTACTGGGATTACTGGTTTGGGCCACTACACCCAGCTTTCTTAGATTTCTTAATTTTATTAGTCTGTTCTCTGGGTTACCCCTGAAGAGACTTAGAAATAGTTGTGAATTTCAAATTCCTCTTCTTTTGATCACCTCATTTGGAAACTAACAAAAAACACATAAAATATAAAATTCTGAGAACTTTAAAGATCAAGTTAAAGTCCAAGAAAATGTGAGTTAAAAACCTGGGCATGCCGGGAGTGGTGGCACACACTTGTAATCCCAGCATTTGGGAGGCTTAGGCAAGAGGATCACAGTTCGCAGACAGCCTCAGCTACTACTTACTCAGGCCCTTTGCAACTCAGTGAGACCCCGTTTCAAAATAAAGAATAAAAAATAGGGCTGTGGGTGTAGCTTGGAGGTAGAATGCCCCTGGGTTCTATCCCCAGTACTGCAAAAAAAAAAAAAAAAAAAAAAAAAAGTAAAACGAGTAAAAACCTGGGCATCAGGGACTGAGAACAAGCAACTTTTATCTTACACTTGCAACTACTCTTTCAAACAAGTTAAAACCGATAAGAAGCTCTTGGGAAACTCTTATCAGTGATTGCAAAAAAATAGTCCAGCCCAGCCTAACCTGCAAAGACTTAAAGGGCCTAAATTCATAGAAGCACTAGGGAAATCTCTCCCCCTTATTTGTAAGTGTGCTATGTAAGATTTATTTCTGTTACAATGAACCCCTAGTTAAATACCTTTGTAGCCCTGCAAAATGCGTTGGGAGGGAATTTGCAGCCTGCAAAGGAGATGGTTGCTTGAGCTGACTCTGAAGAATGTTGCAGAGAGTGTTGATTAGAATTTGCACATTGGCTCTAGGTTGGTGAATTCCAAGCAGGATTACTAATGCTTCCAGGACTGTTCAGCTCTGACACGTGGCAACCCCTGTGTGATTCCGATGTGACGACAGCTGCTAATGTTTTGGTGCATATCCTAGTCTTTTCCTCTCTTCACAGACATATTTTAATTTGCAAAGTTGACCTTATAGTATACTTGCTATTTCATAAATTTTTTTTCATTAACAACATGTGATTAATTTTCTGAAAACCATGTCTTCCAGGTGTGGTAGTGTACACCTGTAATACCAGCACTTGGAACGCTGAGGAGGTTGCAGGTTTGAGGCCAGCCTCAGCAATTTGAAACCCTCAGTAACTTAGCAAGACCTTGTTTCAAGAAAAAAGAGGGAAAAAAAAGGAGAGGGCTGAAGATGTATCTCAGAGGTAGAATTCCTCTGGGTTCAATCCAAAAGAAAAAAAAGAGAAAAGAAAACCATAGTTAGTGTTGTAGGACTATCTATCATTTAGCTATAATTTCTTAGTTGTATATCATTGGCAAATTTAGGCTATTTCCAATTTTTAACTATTACAAATATTGTTCTGATTAACATCCTTGAACTTAAATCTTTGGGCATACCCTGATTATTTTCTTTAGCTAGATTTCTAAAAGTAATATGACTGGGTCAAAAAGCAAATAATTTTTTATGTTTATTTATTTTGCGGGTCTGGGATGAAACCCAGGGGCATTCTATCTCTGAGCTACATCCCCAGCCCTATTTTTTAGTCTTTTTTAAATTTTTGAAACAGGGTCTCACTGAGTTGCGAAGGGCCTCACTAAGCTGAGGTTGTCCGCGAACTGTGACCATCCAGTCTCAGCCTCCCTAATGCTGAGATTACAAACGTGCACTGCCATGCCCAGCTCTATATAGATTTTTAAATGTTGTTTTATACCAGGTGTGGTGGCACATGCCTATAACTCTATTACTTGGGAGGCTTATCTAGGAGTATCACAGTTTTGAGGACAGCCTCAGCAACAAAGCAATACTGTTTTTGTTTTTCTTTTCTTTTTTTCTTTTCTTTCTTTTTTTTTTTTTTTTTTTGCAGCACTGGGGATGGAACCAGGGGCATTCTACCTCTGAGCTATAGTCCCAGCCCTAGTTTTTATTCTTTATTTTGAAACAGGGTCTCACTGAGTTGCAAAGGGCCTCAATAAGTAGCCGAGGCTGCCCGCGAACCGAGATCCTTTTGTCTCAGCCTCCCAAACGCTGGGATTACAAGCATGTGCCACCATGCCTGGATCATGACCCTTCTTCAAAACAAAATATAAAAATGGCTACGGGGTGTAGTTTAGAGGAGGAATGCCCTGCTGGGCGTGGTGGCACATGCCTGTAATCCCAGTAATTGGGAGTCTGAGACTGGAGGATTGCAGGTTCACAGCCAGCCTCAGTAAGGAGACTCTCTGCCACCTAGTAAGACTATGTTTCAAAACAAAAAATAAAAAGGACTGGGGATTTGGCTCAGGGTAGAATGTTCCAATAACACACACGCAATGTTGTGTTACGGTATGAGGGAATGTATTGAAGCATTTTAGGAAGATAAATGAAGGATTCATTTTAGAGCATCACTCGGGCTGCAGTGCTGCAGACTCCAGAGAACAAGCACCCGAAGCATAGCTCGTTGCAGTAACCCAGGCTTGCAGCAGGGGGCAGCAGCAGGGGGAGGGAATGTGATGGAATCCTGACTTTTGCAGGAAGATGGATTGGGGATGAGTGTGTGTGAGAGGGCTGCAGATTAACTCCAAGGTTTTTAGACCTTAGCTATTGGGAGGATGAGCTTGACATCGGGTACCAGGGGAAAGGCTAAAGGAGAGACCGGCTGGGAAGGAGAGGATAGATAAGAACTTAGTGTGGAGAATGAGATCAGTGTATTCAATAAGCAGACACACTGGAGCTTTCTGAGTGGCTGCTGAATGTCAGAGTTTGGGGTTCTGGAGTGAGCAGGAAGGTGCTGGAAATACAGGACGTGGGATCATGTGTGTATATAAAGTCTGGAGGCTGGGTGGATTACGAAGAGAGTCGGTACACAGCAGAGGACTAAAGACTGGGGAGCTGCGTTCCCACACCCAGGGCACTTGCCCAGCGCACCCCAGACTCTGATCCGTGTACTTTGTGTCGCTGATGGGTGGACTCCAAGGTACCTCACCACCGGGTCCAATTATCTTATTTTACAGAGGAGAAATTAGAGGAATCAGAAAGATGATCAGTAAGTGGAATGACTGTTTCATATAACTATTTAATAATGAAATGGAGCTGAACTGATAAAAGTAAGGCTTATTTCCTTTACAGAACAGTGCAAACTTACTCTGAAAGAAATCATATCATTTTTTTATCCTGCATGGCTCAAAAATATTATATATACTAGAAAGAAATTCAGTTATAGCTTTTAAAAAGTCAGCATGAAGCTGGGCGTGGTGGCACACGCTTGTAATCCCAGCATTTGGGAGGCTGAGACAGGAGGATCATGGACTGGGGCCAAATTCAGCTACTTAGTGAGGTCCTGTTTCAAAATGAAGAATAAAAAATAGGGTTGGGGGGGTGTAGCTCAGAGGTAAGTTGACCCAGAGTTCAATCCCCAGTACAGCAAAAAAAAAAAAAAAAAAAAAAAAGTCAGCATGAAGCCAGGCATGGTGGCACAGGCTTGTAATCCTAGTATTTGGGAGGCTGAGACAGAAGGATTGCAGGTTCGTGGCCAGCCTCTGCTACTTAGTGAGGCCCTCCACAACTCAGTGAGACCCCGTTTTAAAATAAAGAATAAAAAATAGGGCTGGGGGTGTAGCTTGAAGGTACAGTGCCCATGTGTTCAATTCTCAGTACCACTAAAAAAAAAAAAAAAAAAGTCAGCATGACTAACTCGTTCAAAGGTGGCTTTCTTTCCAGCTGACAACACATTCTAGGAAAAAGTACCATCAAGGAGAGTTTAAAAAGGGGGGAGGCGCTGGGCACGGTCACACGTGCTTGTAATCCCAGTACTTAGACGGCTGAGACAGATCACAGGTGGAGGCTAGCCTCAGCTGCTTAGTGAGACTCTGATTCAAAACTAAAGAATAAAAAAAATACAAAATAGGGCTAGAAGTGTAGCTCAGAGATAGAATGCCCCTGGGTTCCATCCCAGTACCCCCTCCAAAAAATGTTTATAACCGGGGATGGTGCTACACACCTGTAATCCTAGTATTTGAGACGCTGAGACGGAGATTTAGTGAGACCGCAGCAACTTAGCAAGATCTGGTTTCTAAGTAAAAATCAAAATAGGACTGTAGAAGGCCCCTGGGTTCCATCCTAAGCATACAAAACAAACCAACAAACAAACCAACATCAAAATGAGAGAAAATGAGAGCCTTTTATTGCATTTAATATTTGTGGGTTTTTTTCCTGAAGTGCCATAGGACTGAACGTAGGGTCCCAGGCATGGTAAGCCCATGATCTGCCTCTAAGCTGCACTCCCAGTCCTTGTTTTCAACATTCCTTAAAAGCATCTTCCTTACTTGCTTTTAGGAGCCTCTTGCTCAAGAAGCCTGCATTCTCTAATTCTACCGAGGGGCAGGGAAGGCAAGGGAACCCAGGGAAGTTACTGTCAGTCGCTCCTACCCCCTCCTTCTGTATCATACTGAGAACGCGATAGGTCGGTTTCTAAGGCTGGCCTTGCCCTGCTCAGACCTGCACGTTATACAGGGAAAGAAAGCACTGCTATGGGTTAATTGTTGTAGATTTCCAGGAAAAAAAAAAAAAAAAGGATTTCAAATTTTCCCCTGGGCTGCAACTTAGTGAGACTCTGTTTCAAAATAAAGAAAAAAAAAAAAATAGGGCTGAGGGTGTAGCTCAGAGGTAGAATGCCCCCGGATTTAATTACCAGTACCACAAAAAGGAAAATAAAGAGCCCCCTGTACTATGGAGATTTATTTATTTATTTATTTATTTCAGTACTGGGGATGGAACCCAGGGGCATTCTACCTCTGAGCTATACCACCAGCACTATTTCTTATTCTTTTTTTTTTTTTTTTTTTTTTTTTTGGTGGTACTGGGGTTCCTGGAAGCCCTTCTACCTCCGGGCTACACTCCCAGACCTATTTTTTATACTTTTTTATTTGGAAACAGAGTCTCTTAAGCCAGCGCGGCTGGCTTCGAACCGGCGTGATCCTCCTGTCTCCGCCTCCCAAGCGTGGGGATTACAAGCATGCGCCACCACGCCCGGCCTTATTCTTTATTTTGAAACAGGGTCTCACTGAGTTGCAAAGGGCCTCACTATGTAGTAGCTGAGGCTGTCCTCGAACCGCGATCCTTCTGTCTCAGCCTCCCAAATGCTGGAATTACAAGCGTGAGCCTCCATGCCTGGCTTGGAGATTTTATATCTTGGGATAAGATGCAGGATAAATGAATGTGTTTCTGCTCTTCAGTCTTCTCTTCCTTTGGGGAGGGGAGACTTAATATGAAAGGGGTGATGGGAAAAGATAATTTGCAAAAGTGTTTTTTATCAGGATCATATATATATATATGTGTCTGTATATAGATATATTTTTTTTCTAGTATGGGGGGATGGAACCCAGGGGCATTCTATCTGAGCTATACCCCAAGCCCTATTTTATTTTTAAGTTTTGAAACAGGATCTCACTAAGTTGCAGAGGATCTCATAAAGTTGCTGAGGCTGGCTGCAAACCTGCGATCCTCCTGTCTCAGCCTCCCCAGTACTGGGATCACAAGCATTCGCCACCACACCTGGCTGGCAAATCGGTTTTGGAAAATGGACAAAGGAAGTTGAGGGTCTGGAAATAAAATTATCCTTGCCAACAGGGCTCCTTGGAAAGTCCCCTTATACAACTGGGGATTCCTACAGCTCCGGTTAGGTACTACTGTCTTAAAGAATGCCGCTGGGAGCCGGGCGTGGTGGCGCACGCTTGTAATCCTAGCATTCGGGAGGCTAAGAATAGAGGATCATGGTTCATAGACAGCCTCAGCTACTTAGTGAGGCCCTTTGCAACTCAGTGAGACCCTGTTTCAAAATAAAGAATAAAAACTAGGGCTGGAGGTATAGCTCGAAGGTAGAATGCCCTGGGTTCCATCCTCAGAACTGAAAAAAAAAAAAAAAAGGAAGGAAGGAAGGAAGGAAGGAAGGGAGAAAAAGTAAGTTCCAGAGAGCTTTACACTAGACATTAAGTGCTTCAGCCTAGAAATCAAGTTACTTCCACTAGAGCCAGACAAACTTGGTTACGACTGATAACACGGCAAAGGAGGAAAGTCTATCCCTCCCTGTCCTGTAACACGGAGGGGAACTGAATATGGGCGTGCACTAGAAGTCTCATGGCTTTATTCATTTCTATGTTGATAAAAAAAACTGGCTTCATGGCCAGGTGTGGTAGCGCACACTTGTAATCCCAGGACGTAGGAGGCGGAGACAGGAGGATCTAAGGTTCATGGCCAGGCTTAGCAACTTAGCAAGGCCCTCAGCAACTTAGTGAGACCCGGTTTTAAAGAATAGGCTGGAGGAGGAGGGGTAGTGTAGCTCAGAGGTAGAATGTCCCTGGCTTCAATCTCTAGTACTGCAAAAGTAAGTACATAATTTACTAATGGAGTCTACACATTGATATATCAGTTTTGTAATGTCACAAAGAGATTTTGGAGTAAGAAATGAAAAATTAGCCAGGCGTGGTGGCGCACCCTTGTAACCCCAGCATTCAGGAAGCTGAGACAGGAGGATCGCGATTCACGGCCAGCCTCAGCTACTTAGTGAGGCCCTTTGCAACTCAGTGAGACCCTGTTTCAAAATAAAGAATAAAAAATAGGACTGGGGGTGTAGTTCAGAGGTAGAATGGCCCTGGGTTCCATCCCCAGTACCACACACACACACACACACACAAAGCATTGCACAAGTTTGTAAACAACTTCTTTTGAGATAAAGTCAATACTTTTAATTAAACATGCATTCTTTCTTTTAGCTCAGTCCTGCCAAAAGTGTGTGTGTGTGTGTGTGTGTGTGTGTGTGTCCAAGAATGCAAAAAAGTATTAATGAGTATTAGGCACTTGGATGTGGTGGTACACACTGTAATCCCAGTACCTGGGGAGGCTGAGACAGAAGGATTGCAGGTTCAAGGCCAACCTCAGCAACTTAGTAAGACTCTTAACAACTTAGAGCCTGTTTCAAAAAAAAAAAAAAAAAGTGAAGGGGTATATAGTTATATCCCCAACCCTTTATAGTTTTTACTTTGAAACAGCGTCTCACTAGGTTGCTGAGACTGGCCTTAAACATGCAATCCTCCTGTCTCAGCCTCCCAAGTCCTGGGCTTGCAGATGTGTACCACCACCACCATGCCTGGCTAATTTTGTGTGCTTCTTGTTAACCTTGCTGCGTGGTAGCTTGGCAACTTTATGATACTGAAGATCACTTCTTGGGCCTCTCTAAACCTGGCTGGCACATAAGGTAACGAGAATAGCATAGCAGTGTTAACCACTTGTTACTGGAAGGAGTAGGCATGCCTACCTGATCATATCCCTGACAGCTTTATTTTACCAGCAATTCTTCATGCCAGTCTTCAAAGTATATGTTGGTCACATTGCTTCTGGAAAAGACAGAAAGATACAGATGGGTTATCATTGGCTATATTTTATATTATCTGTACGCGAAAGTGAGAACTCTGTTCCCTGTCCCTGTCTCATTCGAGCATAGACGAGACCATACAGGAGTTGGAAATTCGGGGTGGAGCCCAACAACCCCATCTTAGTTTATTTTTTTTAATCTTTTGGTGAGGCTGGGTGTGGTGGTGCACACTTGTAATCCCAGCATACAGGAAACGGAGACTGGAGGATCACAGTTTGCGGACAGCTGCAGCTACTTAGCGAGGTCCCTTGTAACTCAGTGAGACCCTGTTTCAAAAAATATATATAGATGAAAAAATAGGACCAGGGGTGTAGCTCGGAGGTAGAATGCCCCTGGGTTCCATCCCCAGTACTGCAAACAAACAAACAAGCAAACATCTTTGGGTGGACAGCCAGGTGTAGTGGCACACACCTGTAATCCCAGTACTTAGGCTAAAACAGGGGAATCACAGGTTTGAGGCCAGCCATCGTAAATCAGCAAGGCCACAGCCATGTAGTAAAACTATGTTTCAAAATAAAACCTGCTGGGCTTGGTGGTGCATGCATGTAATCCCAGCATTTGGGAGGCTAAGACAGGAGGATCAAGGTTCTCAAACAGCCTCAGCTACTACTTAGTGAGGCCCTATGCAACTCAGTGAGACACTTTCAAAATAAAAAATAAAAAATAGGGCTGGGGGTGTAGCTCAGAGGTACAATGCCCCTGGGTTTGGTTCCATCTCTAGTACGATAAAACAACAACAACAACAACAACAAAACTAAAATAGGACTGGGGGTGTAGCTCAGAATACAATGCCCTTAGGTTAAATCTCTAGTACAAACAAAAAACGCTTTTGGCTGGGCATGGTGACACATGCCTGTAATCATAGTACTTGGGAGGCTGAGCTAGGAGGATTGCAGGTTGGAAGATAGCCTCAGCAACTTAGTAAGACCTTGTTTCCAAATAAAAAGGGCTGAAGATTTCACTTGGAGGCAAAATACTTCTGGGTTCAATCCCTAGCACCAAACAAACAAACAAACAAACAAACAATTCTCCATGCAATTATTTATAATGCAATCTATTATTATTATTATTATTATTATTAGTGTGTGGTATGGGATAGAACCCAGGAGTGCTCTACCATTGAACTATATCACCAGCCCTCTTTCTTTCTTTCTTTCCTTCTTTCTTTTTTTTTTTTTTTGATGGTACCAGGGGTGGAACCCAGGGGCTTTTCTACCTCCGGCCTATACTTCCAGACCTATTTTATACTTTATTTGGAGACAGGGTCTCACTAAGTTGCTGAGAGCCTCACTAAGTAGCTGAGGCTGGCTTTGAACCTGTGCGATCCTCCTGTCTCAGCCTTCCAAGCACGGGGATTACAAACGTGTGCCACCCTGCCTGGCAGCCCTTTTTCTCTTAAAACAGGGTCTTACTAATTTGCCCAGGCTGGCGTCAAACTTGCAATCTTCCTGCCTCAGCCTCCAGAGTCACTGGGATTACTGACACGTGCCACACCACTATGCCCAGCATAAAATCACATTTTACGGCAAAAAAATTCATGGAAAAATGATAAAAAGTAGGAGATTCTAGAATAATAAATATCAAGCAGGCCTGTCCCAGGCAAAGAAGGACTTAATGTCATGCTACTTAGAGCAGAGTGCTCGAAGGTGATAACTTGTTTTTTTTTTTCAGTGCTTACCATAGGCTATTAGGTTTCCCCCTTTCAGAATATGAAATGGGAGTATTGCTATTTTCTGCTCTATCTCGGCTAGATAATCAATTCCAAATACCTTTCAGTTTTCCTGAAGGTCTTAGGTATCTACTAATCTTTGGTTGCAAGAAAAAAAACTAAGCAAACAAACAAAAAACAAACAAAGCAAAAAAAAAAAAAAACACAAAAAACAAGGATTCCGGCAACTTGAGCAAAAGGGCATTTTATTCCAAGTATGTGGGGCTCTGCTTGGGGGGAGCCTGGGAGAAGCTGCTCGGCCCGCGGGCAGCAGCGCTCTTTCAACACTCTTGGCTGGAGCAGATGAACTTTGTTTCTTATGTCAGACCTTCAGTCTGTCCAGAAGTCAGCGTCCTGGGCAGGAGAGGCTGTCTGGCTGGGTCACACGCCCCACCCTGGGCCATGAAGCCCGAGAAGGGTTCCAGAAGGCTCCAGGGGTCTCAGGATTCCCTAGTGACAGGCAGGTGTGGGGATTTTAATAAGACTACATGCTATGCAGGGGAATGATTACCTAGGTGGAAATCTGGGTGCTGTTGCAAAGTGGGCATGAAGGCTGAACGTACAAAAAATGCCAGTGTCCACCACTGAGGGCAACGCTGGCCACGATAATGACATTCAAGGCACCATGCTAGTGACGTCACAAGTCTCAGCTGATATGTGCTGAGATAGTTTTCCATTGTTAGGCAGTGATTCCTCCTCCTTTTCTCCCTCTTCCTCCTCCTCTCCCTCCTTCCTCTTTCTCCTCCTCCTTCTTTTCCTTTTTCTTTCCCTAAGCATACACACCCAAAACATACTTCCTTAGGACTAGTTGCCAGGTCTGCAGTCACTGGGTCAGAGGATAAAGACATACTCCTCATTTCACTGAAGTAGCCACGGCCCAGGAGACATGCACCTCTAGTTGTGGTAGGTTGGCTTCCCAGTGGCTGGATATTTGCCCAGCTGAAAGTCACCCTGTGGAGACCTCCCCTCTGGGTCATGCTGGGGACATTTGGAATACTGGGAGAAAAACACACCCTTCAGAGCTCTTATTTATTTATTTATTTATTTTTGTGGTGCTGGGGATTGAACCCAGGGGCATTCTACCTCTGAGCTAGACCCCAAACCCTACTTTATTTTTTATTTTGAAACAGAGTCTCACCAAATTGCGGAGGGCCTCACTAAATTGTTGAGGCTGGCTTCAAGCTTGCAATCCTCCTGTCTCAGCCTCCCAAAGTTTTGGGATTACAAGCGTGTGCCACCATGCCCGGCCTACCTTCACATTTGAAAAGATCAGAGCCCCAGGTTTCTTCAGAGAATACAAATTTAAATGTGGGAGCACTGGAAAGATCTCTCCTGTTTACCCATTTCCCCATCTCCACCAGGGCTTCATTAAAAACACCTGCCAATCCCAGCATTTGGGAGGCTGAGACAGGAGGATCATGGTTCACAGATAGCCTCAGACACTTGGTGAGGCCCTCTGCAACTCAGTGAGACCCTGTTTCAAAATAAAGAATAAAAAAAATAGGACTGGGGGTGTAGGTGGGAGGTAGAATGCCCCTGGGTTCCATCCCCGGTGTACTGCAAAAACACACAAAAAAACAAAACACCTGCCTCTGGGCCAGCCTGGCAGTCTGGCTGGATACAGCTGCCTTGTGCTTTGTTTTATAATTATCCACACATCAGTGTATTTCTCCTGGCCAGAGTATAGCAGATCGTAAACATCTTCTGATTAGGGACTTTTGCCGCCATATTTCTTGGGGCACTTACTATGAAGCCTCACCCGCCCCAGGTACTCAGCCAATATTTATGCTATGTGGGAATCCCGAGGTTGGTTTAGTAGGCTAGAACTTCCCTGGGGTCCCCAGATCTTCTAAGGGATGAGATCTAGATGAGGAATGCTAGAAAGGGTGAGCTCTTCCTGGAAATAGTGAGGGAAGCCTGAAGTCCGTTTCAGGGGATTCTTATTGGAAAGAAGCCAGCGGCGCAGAGCAGATGGGTGGGCTTCACTCTGCCTTCGGCCTCCTCTCGGTCCGAGGCTCCAGCCTTTGCCGGCGGCTCACTGTAACTCCTGATGGTTCAGGTCTTGGCTCAGCTGTCACATCCTCACTGCCATCCCAGAATAGTCCCAGGTCCCCCCTTCTTCGCACCATGGTCAGCTATCTAGCACCTACCAGAGTTGTTAATTCACGTTGTCGGTGATCTGAGAGGTCTCTCCCTCTCTCCACGGAGGCAGGAGGACCCCGGCTTGATTTTCCTTTTTATGCCTTCATCCCAGTACTAGCCTGGTACCAGCATGTAATACGCATTCGATAAATACAAAAAGTGTGAGTAACCGTTTCTGTGTGCTGCTGTGCTGGAAGGGCAGAGATTGCAGGTTGAGTCAAAGCTGCACTTACCCAGCAGAATGCTCCGGGCATTGTCTTTCTCAAATTGCACAACTGAGATGACTGTGTTATGAATTCTCAGTCTGTGTTCTGTGAAGAAAAAAAGCTCTTTTGACATACAGATGAAATGAATATATCAAACACACGTGGACAGCTATGATCATTCTGTAATCAACTGTCATTAAGAAAAGGTACACATAGCCGGGCATGGTGGTGCACGCTTGTAATCCCAGTACTTGGGAGGCTGAGACAGGAGGCTCACAGGTCTGAAGGCAGCCTCAGCAATTGAGGCCCTCTGCAACTTGGTGAGACCCTGTTTCAAAATAAAAATAGGCCTGGAGGGTGTGTAGCTCAGAGGTAGAATGCCCCTAGGTTTGATCCGTAGTACCCCCCCCCCTCCAAATGCCCACAAACCAGGTGCAGTGGGTCATCCCTGTAATTTCAGTGCTTCCGAGGCTGAGATTGAAGGATTGCAGGTTGGGCCATCAGCTATTTAGTAAGACCCTGTTTCAAAATAAAATAATAAAATAGGGCTAGAGTGGGTGTAGCTCAGGGATAAACAGATACAGAAAGAATGAAAGAAAAAGAAAGAAAGAAAAAAAGAAAGAAAGAACACTTTCTAACAGTAATTATGGGGAGGAAAGAGAGGTTGAAGAGGGAGTTGAAGGAGTATTTTACTCTTCTTTATAATTTTCTTAATAATAATAAAATCAATACAACATAAAAATTACCATTTTAACCTTTTTCTTGGTACTGGAATTGAACCCAGGGTCCTTCTATCTCTGAGCTACCTCCAATAACTTTTTTGTTATTATTTTGCAAGTGGCTCTGAGAGTCTTACTAAATTGCCTCAGCTATCCTTTTTTTTTTTTGCGGGTCTGGGGATGGAACCCAGGGGCGTTTGACCTCCGATCTACACCCCCTTCCCTATTTTTTATTCTTTATTTTAAAACACGGTCTCACTGAGTTGTGGAGGGCCTCACTAAGTAGCTGAGGCTGTCCGCTAACAGCCATCCTCCGGTCTCAGCCTCCTGAATGCTGGGATTACACGCGTGCGCTACCAAGCCTGGCTGCCTCGGCTATTCTTGAACCACCCCTACATCCCCTTGAAGCACCACTATGCTCAGCCCACTCTAATCGTTTTTAGGTGTATAGTTTAGTAAAGTATATCCACATTGTTGGGCAAGCATCACCATTTTATTTTTTCAGATACTAGGGACCCAACTCCCCCAGCCCTTTTGGTTTTATTAGGAGACAGGGTTTCTGCTAAGTTGCTTAAGGCTACCTTCAGACTTGAACTCCTGCTTCAGCCTCCTGAGTAGCTGGGATTAGAGGCCATCGCCACCACGCCTGGCTACATTTTACTTTGTACTGATGACTAGTTCACAAAATCATTGTGTAGCTTCCTCCTATCTTTGTGGATTAACCCATCCCCAGCTCAGAGGGTGGCCGCCAAGAGGCCTGGGCTATTCGACAGGACCCACCTTCTTGACCATAGGCATCAGTTGAACCGTAGGCCTGTGTGAGCCAGGGAGCGGCAGCCTCCTAAATTGGTTTGATTTCCTGACAAAATAGCTGTGTTGGGGAGTCATCTTTGAAGCTAGGAAGGGGTATTTTTTTTTACAGGAGAGTCTGGAAAGGTTGGAGCCATTTGGTTTCTTTGAAGAAGCTCTCTGGAGGCCAAAGTCACAATGCAAGGTGAAGGGGCTCTGCTTGGGGAAGACAGAGGGCTGGGTAAAGCATGCTGACCATGCTGCTTCAGAAACCTGGTCTCAGCCAGGTGTGGCGGCACACACCTGGTATCCCACCCAGTACTTGGGAGGCTGAGAGAGGAGGGTCACAGGTTCCAGGACAGTCTCAACAAATAGTGAGACTCTCGTCAACCTAGTGAGACCCAGTTTCAAAAACAAACAGAAAACAGGGCTGGGGGTATAGCTGGGAAGTAGAATGCCCCTGGGTTCAGTTCCCAGTAACACAGACAGACAGACAGACACACACACACACACACACACAACCTAGTCTCTCTCACTGTGGAGGTGTGTTTGGGTATTTTTTGTTTTTCTTTTGGTTTTGCTGTGTTTTCCTTAATACCCATGGGAGGAGGCAGCCTCGCAGTCTACAGGGAGACCCTCAAAGATTGATCCTTCCCTCCTTGTCCTGGCATTCCCGTTTTACCATGCTGAGATCCGCACACTTCCCACTTAAAGGTGTCAGTCTGCAGGAGACGCCACTAGCTATCCTGCTCAAAATCTACTGTCCCTTTTCTCTTTGTGGGGAAATGCGGATTTCACGAGGGCGACAAAATACCTGATGAGACCACGGCTTCCATCTTTGCAGCAAGGTGCGGCCCTGTGACTAAGTTCTGGCCAAAAAGATAAGCACAAATGTTGTGTAAGATGTTTGGGAAGGCTGAGAAAACAAGCAGGCTTGGCCCCAGGGGCCCCTTTATCCTTTCTCCTCCTGCCCAGGAGCTCCAGGAGCCCTCCTTTGGGGTGATATTGGCATGGAAGCCATGAGTCCCTTTGCCCTGCAAGGCCCTGCTAGGGAGGGAGGAAAGGAGAGAGGATAAATAAACACTATAGGGCTTATACCACTGTTACTTTAGATTTTCTGTTACACTGTCTTTGTGTGTGTGTGTATATGCAGTACTGGGGATTGAACTCTTGGGCATTCTACCTTCAAGCTACAGCCCCAGACCTATTTTTAATTATTTTGAAACAGGGTTGATAAGTTGGGTCCCTTCCCTACGTGATCTCGCAGCGGAACTCCAGAAGCCAGAAGTGAAGATATCACGAGACTCCAGGTACCTCGAGACTCCAAACATCCGGAGACTACAGATGTGGAGAGAGAATCGGCATGCCTATAAAACAGTGGTGACTCCAATCCGCCACGTGACTCAGCCGGCCGATCAGGACTATTCACAACTCTCCAGACACGTGGCCCATCTATCCCTTCCCCCTGGCCGGCTGACTCTCCGGCGGGTGCCGGGTCCAAATAAAACAGCAGTCTCTGATAACCCGGTTGGTGTTTTTTACCTCCCTCCTAAACCCCCAACTCTGTTTTCAACCTAACAAGGGTCTCACTGACTTGCAAAGGGCCTCAGTAAGTAGTAGCTGAGACTGTCTGCGGACCACGATCCTCCCGTCTCAGTCTCCCAAATGCTGGGCTTACAAGTGTGTGTGTGTGTGTGTGTGTGTGTGTGTGTGTGTCCGCCACCACGCCCCCTGCTCTGTTACACTGTATTTGAACCCAGTTCTGACTCACAGCCTGAAACATACCAAGTGTCCAGTAGAACTCATTTTGACTTTATAGGTAGCAACTCTGTGACTCATTTGGGAAGGTGCTAGGGCATATAGGGGAAGCGCCTTAAAGGGAAGACTTCCTCAGCGTTAAGCCCCAGGACGTCGAGACTGAAACTTGACCTCTGCATGGATTCATTCTATATCAGGAGGATCTCCGCAATTTAGCAAGGCTCTCAGCAACCTAGTGAGACTCTGTTTCCAATTAAGAAATAAAATCAGACTGGGGGTGAAGCTGGGAGTTCAATCCACAATACCTACCCCCCCCCAAAATAAAGCCCATCTGGCATATATTTAAAAATGTATTTTTTTTTTTCTTTTTGTTTCATTCTGGGTATTGAACTCAGGGACATGCTACCTCTGAGCCATACCCCCAGCTCTATTTTTTTTTTTTTTTGGTGGTACTAGGGGTGGAACCCAGAGGCTTTCTACCTTCGGGCTATCCTCCCACACCTATTTTATAGTTTATTTGGAAGCAGGATCTCACTAAGTTGCTGAGAACCTCACTAAGTAGCTGAGGCTGGCTTTGAACCTGTACGATCCTCCCAAGCGCTGGTATTACAAGCGTGCGCCACCACGCCTGGCTCTATTTTATTTTTTTATTTGGAAACAGGGTCTCACTAAGTTGCTGAGAGCCTGGCTAAGTTGCTGAGGCTGGCCTTGAATATTTGATCCTCCTGTCTCAGTCTCCCAAGCACTGGGATTATAGGAATGTACCACCACACCCAGCTAAATTATATCATTTCTTGCCTAGACAACTCTAATTTTCTTGGGACTAAATTCCCATTTCTCTACACAGCTGCTAGAGAGAGACGGAGACAGAGATACGGGTAGGGAGAGAGAGAGAGAGAGAGAGAGAGAGAGAGAGAGATATCATGTAACATCATGCTTAGAATGCTTTAAAAGCATTGGGACACAATCCAAAGCCCTAAACATGGCCCGTCTACCCCCCTCCACCCAGCCTTGTTGTGAACAGGTTTCTTTACTTACTGCTTCAGCTGCTTGACTTTTCTTCTTGTCTCTAGAATGTTCCATCTCAGGGGCTGGCACAGGTTGGCTTTTTGTCTGGATTACTCTGCTCCCCTCCCATTTTTTTTTTTTTTTTCCCATACTGGGGATGGGACCCAGGGGCATTCTACCTCCGAGCTATATCCTCAGCCCTATGCTTTTATTCTTTGCTTTGAAACAGGGTCTCACTGAGTTGCAAAGGGCCTAAGTAGCTGAGGCTGTCTGTGAACCGCCATCCACCTGTCTCAGCCTCCTGAATGCTGGGATTATAAGCGTGTGCCACCACGCCCGGCTGATCTATTAATATTGAACTAAGATTTATATCCACTTGCTCTTGAGAACAGTGAGTGAAGGGAGAGTGTGCAAATGGACAGGGGGACATTTTTCTTTTTGATATTGTGAATTTGTTTCAAATAACGTGTTTTATTTAAACATCTAAAGTATTGGCCACGTTGAATGAATCAGTTTTTGTGGCTGGGAGTGGAAAGTGGTACGGAAGAGAGGCAGTTTGCCTGGAGCAGAACATCTTTAAAAGGCATAAAAACAAAAACAAATTTTTTATTGAACTATTTCACATGCCAGGAAAATAATTTACTCAACCTAATGTGTACACTTCAACGATTTCTAGTATGTTTGCTGAATTGTACCACCCTTACCAAAATCTAAGTTTAAAATATCCTGGAGACAAGCATGGTGGTACATGTCTATAATCCCAGTACTTGGGAGGCACGCACAGGAAGATCACAGGTTTTTTGTTTTTGTTGTTGTTGTTGTTTTGTGCTACTGAGGATTGAACCCAGGGGCATTCTACCTCCAAGCTACACCCCCAGCCCTATTTTTTAGTCTTTATTTTGAAACAGAGCCTCACTAAGTTGCAGAGGGCCTCACCAAGTAGCTGAGGCTGGTTGCAAACCACGATCCTCCCGTCTCAGCCTCCCAAATGCTGGGATGACAAGTGTGTGCCGGGCCTGCAGTCCCTCTTGATGAGGAAGGTTTCAATGCTTGTCCAGAGGGCTGAGTGCCCGTCGTGTTCCGTTCTTTGGCAAGGCCCTCTGTTCACACCCCTTTCATTCTTTTTTTTTTTTTTTCCTGCGGGTCTGGGGATGGAACCCAGGGGCATTTGACCTTTGAGCTACACACCCTGCCCTATTTTTTATTCTTTATTTTGAAACCGGGTCTCACTGAGTTGCAGAGGGCCTCACTGTAGCTGAGGCTGTCCGTGAACCGCGAACCGTGATCCTCCAGGTCTCAGCCTCCCAAATGCTGGGATTACAAGCGTGCACCCCACGCCCGGCTCCCTTTCATTCTTGATCACCTTTCCTGTCCTTCATTTGCTTCTTTTATTCTGGTCTCTATGGACTCAAATCTCCTGTTGATGTTAGTAGGAAATGAAGCTTTCAACACCTGAACGCTATATGTAAGGCATTTTGAAGTCTCTGGAGGATGCACATTAAAGTAATGATGTTTACCTGTGGCTAGGGCGCTCATGGCACTGTTTTGTAACCAAAGAGTTTATTGAGTAGGAGGCTTATTTAGCTGGATCCTCAGGGTTGCACTCCTACAGTTCACCGTCCAAACAGATTCTTAATTACTCAGCTCAGAGTCTGAATGTTTTAAGGAATCACTTTGAAGTTTCTTGCTAATATGGCAGCCACTAGTAAACCTATGTATGTAAATGCGTGGATTTGTGAAAAAAGTATGGAGAATTCCTAGTGTGTGCCTGACCCATAGGAATTGCTTAATAAATTGTTGCTATTTTGAAAAGTTTCCCTAAGGGATCATTTGTGCATTCTCTCTCTCTCTCTCTCTCTCTCTCTCTCTGTGTGTGTGTGTGTGTGTGTGTGTGTGTGTGTGTGTGTGTGTGTGTGTGTTACTGGAGATAGAACCCAGGGGTATTCTACTTTCGAGCTGCACCCCCAGTCCTATTTTTATTCTTTATTTTGAAACAGGTTCTCACTGAGTTGCAAAGGGCCTCACTAAGTAGCTGAGGTTGTCTGCAAACTGCGATCCTCCTGTCTCAGCCTCCGAAATGCTGGGATTACAAGTGTACCCCTCTCCCCCCGCCCGCACTCAGCTGAGTTCCTTTTCTTTTCTTGTTTTTTGGTACTGGGGACGGAATCCAGGGTCGCTATACCTCCAAGTTACACCTTCAGCCCTATTTTATTTTTTATTTTGAAACAGGGCCTAAATTGCCGAGGGTCTCACTAAATTGCTGCAGCTGGCCTCTAATTTGTGAGCCTCCCAAATACTGAGATTACAGAGGTAATGCCCCGCTATTTATTATTTTTTTAGTTTTAAATCTCAATAATTTAAAATGTCTTAAGTTTTGAGAGACACAGTTGAGCTCTGTTTCACAACCCAGGGATGAGGAGGGCTTGGGGGAAGGTGCTCGGACATGAGCTCTCATTTTATGATCACCTCCACCCAGTGAAAACCACAGATATCTTGGCATCGGTTTTCTAGAGGGTATTTTTAGACTAGTATAGATCGTCTCGACCCACCTAAGGATTATTTAACCTGCTGACCACAAGAGCAACAACTTTTCTGCGGCTCAGCCCAGCGGTTCTGGACCCACAGGAAAGTACTGGGCGCTGCGGGCTCCCTAGAAAATCCGCTCAGGTGGTGGTGATCCAACAGGCCCTTTCTGGGACCCGGGCGGTGCATCAGCAGCAGCGGGAGTCCCACGTGCGAGCCGGGGCGCAGCTGAGGTCCGCGCCGAGACCCACGTGAGCCGGGGTGGGGATAAAGCCCGCAGCCAGGCGCTCCAGCCCGGTGCGGCCGGGCTCCCCGCCTCGGGAGCCATCTGTGAGTCACCGGAGCGAGCCGGAGAGGAGGGGAGGAGCAGCCGGGGTGGAGGAGGACGACGGGGGCGAAATCCTAGACCCGGGACGCCTCGGAAGGAAGAGGAGGGGCGAGGGCGCGCGGGGAAGAGGAGGAAGAGGCGCCCGGGAAGGAGGAGGAGGAGCGGGAGGAGGAGGAGCGGGAGGAGCGCAGCCCGGCGGCCGAGCGCGGGGCGCGGGCCGGCTCCTGTCCCCGGGACCTGGCCGCCGTCATGGGGCTGCAGCCCTTGGAGTTCAGCGACTGCTACCTGGACAGCCCGTGGTTCCGGGAGAGGATCCGAGCCCACGAAGCGGAGCTCGAGAGGACCAACAAGTTCATCAAAGAGCTCATCAAAGACGGGAAGAATCTCATCGCCGCCACCAAGAGTAAGGCGGGGGGTGGGGGGGCCCGAGCGCGCACGGGCGGCGGCGTGGCGAGGCCGGGGGGAGCCCCTGGGGCTGGGGGTGGAGGACCCCCAGATTGGTTCTGCAGAGGCCTGGTTCCCGTCCCCGCGGGGCGTGGAGCGCACAGCTCCAATGCCCTCCTTGGGGGCTGCGCGCCCCGCCCGCCCCGCCGAGGCTCGGGGCCGGGGATCGGGCTCCCGGCACCCTGAGATCTGCTCACACTCCCCCTCGACACGGAGGCATCAGTTTTCCTAGTTTGGTCTCGAGATCTTTTCCGGAGACTTTTCTTTGGGGATTCCTTGAAACCCTGCTGGGTGTTGAATTCTTCAGGAGTTTCTTAAGCTGCCCTTTTGTGTGTGTGAGCGGCTCTCTCTTTAAATCGTCCCCACAATCTGGTCCCAGGTCCCTCACAGCGCCGAACCAGAAAGTCCACCTGGCTTTGTGCTGCCCTCTGCAAATTCCTTCCTCCCTCCGGGGTGCAGCGAGGGTTCAAAGATTGGGTCTTGAAAGGGTGAGCACACAGCCGGCCCCCTGGCTCAGGCGGGACTGCCTGCTCAGAGGCTGGCCCACCCTGGGAAGGCTGGATGGATGCCTTCTGAAACATTCGGAAAGGAACGAAGAGATGCATGCGGTCTGTATAGGTGAGAAGAACCTAGGCCAGAAATCCTTGCACAAAGTTAGTGTTGCTTGTGTGAGGAGCCGTCAGACCACCCTGCGGACCCATAGGATGTCTGCCCGTGGAGGCCCTTTTCTTTCTTAAAGACCTGGCCATGTACCCAGCCTCCCAGCTCTGTGCAGTTCATGCCTTAACAGTTACCTAGTTCTCATTCAGTAATCCCCAGACTTGGGAGTTTGTCCCTTGTCCCTTTTATGGACACCCCCTCCCCCTCCCTCCCATCTTGCATTAAGAAGATTAAGACATACTGTCGCGTGTACACAGTGCCTGGCCCAGTTAACATCCATCCTAATGAATGAGTTGGAATATATTTTAATGGGAAGAATGTAGTGAGCCCTCCCTGTAATTTTGGAAGCAAGTCACTCAACTTCTCTGGATGATCTCCAAGGTTCCTTTTGGTTCGGTGACATCTTTGGTGTTGCAAAATCAGGACCCGGAATCACTCTGCTGGGACATGTGACCAACGAGTGGGCTTGTTGAGTGGATGCTCTCCAGGCTCTTGGCACCCGGGTGTGTGAAGGGTGGGAGCAGGAAGGGGCTGTAAATATGGAGGTGTAGGGAAGAGCCGGGTGGGGTGCAGTGAGCTTGAATGTTAGGACTCCTTCTGAAGCTCCCTGTTATCCAGTGTCCCTGGCTGGGCGAATGTGCCTTCTCCTCCTGGCTGTCGCAGCTCCGACAGATGGCAAAGCCCATTTGGCCACTGGTACAGAGCTATTTATGTGACTGCACACTGGCCGCTCTGCCAGCAGGAAGCCGTGTGTTCCAGCAGCGCTGGTACATCTGGGGGGCCAGCTGTTGCTCAGCCTCCCGCCCCAGAATGTAGACTTCCTTGAATTTGTGAACTAGTCTCTTATCCTTTTGACTCCTGGCCTTTACCATAAAAAGCATCATTGGTAATCATGCTTACAAAAGCTAATGGAAAGTATCCCCCCCACCGCCCCCCCCCCCCATTTTGTTCCATTAATTTTAAACTCTTTCCCAGGAGACAGAAACGGCTTTAGTTCACATGCTTTCGGCAAGGCGGGAGGCCAGGCTTCTCCTGATGTTCACTTCCAGTTCTCATCAGAGACTAAGTGTTGGTCTTCAATAGTGAGGTCTGAGATGCATTCTTCTCTGTTGGGTCCAGGCTACATAGCGCTAGGGCAGGTCACCTAATTCTTTTGTGCTCAGTTTCTCCTGCTCTACTACTTAGAGCCATTAGTAAGGTTCAGCGGCATTTGTAAATGCCTTGATGAGGTCTTTAGAAATTTCCTTCTAGGTCAGCCTAACCATTTGAGCCTTTCTAGATCATTGGCGTCCAGAGACAGGACATGTGAGGATCTGCAGAAGCAACAACAATTAGATGGGATTTTTTTTATATTACCAGATGTTTTATACATCTTGCAAAAATGGCCTTTTGTGCATTGCAAGAATTGTGTGATTTCTGTTTTTAATTGCCCTGTAATAGGCCTCCTGTGTGCACTAAATACTTGTTGGATTTTTGTAATTTGGATGCCTTGAGATGTCTTCAAAATCTTCCATAAATATTTAAAGAAGTTGGAGGCCTGTAGGACCTGAAGGCTTACTGCTGAATTTATTTAGCAATCAGAAAATATGTAGCATTTACCCTTTGTTGTGCTTGAAATAGCAATTAAGTAATTAGGTAGAGGGCCTTGCCCCTGAGTTTCTGTAGTTGCATTCATTTCAACCTAAGGATCCATTTTTGACCTATATTCACTATGCTAAATTCACGAAACAAAAGATACCCAGATGAAGGAGTTCAAAAGTTAAGGGGCACTGGGCATGGTGGCCCGCGCCTGTGATCCCAGTACTTGGGAAGCTGAGACAGGAGCATCACAGATTCAAGGCCAGCCTCAGCAACTTAAGGAGACCCAGTTTCAAATAAAATACCTCAAGCCTGGCGTGGTGGTGCATGCTTGTGATCCCAGCATTTGGGAGGTTGAGGCAGGAGGATCAGGGTTTGCAGACAGCCTCAGCTACTTAGGTCCTTTGCAACTCAGACCCTGTTTCAAAATAAATAATAGGGCTGGGGGTGTAGCTCAGATAGAATACCCTTGGGTTCAGTCCTCAGTGCCACTACACACACGCGCGCGCACACACACACACACACACACACACACACACGTCTAACATGTCTAACTGCCAGGAACAAGTTTGCTGTAGAATAGAGTGGAGGAGGTTTGCTGGAAGTTTGGGAACTGCTCGTGTTTTAAGTAAAGAATAGAACCTTGTCAGGTTGGAAATAGCCAAGAAGAGACCAGAATATCTGCAGTGTTGGGAAGAGTGAGGAGACCAGTTTGGCTGGAATGAAGACCACATTTCAGAGAGGAGCCTGGGATGGAGGGAGAGGTCAGTTTTACATTCTAGAAGGCTGTAAACGCGAGGTTGGGAATGTGGACTTTCTCCCTTAGAGAATCATTGAAGGTTTTTTGGCAGGAGTCTGACATACTGGGGTAGAGATGGTTTAGAGATAGTATTAGATGTTGGTGTGTAGGAAGAGTTGGAGAAGGGAGGAGACATTGGCTTCTGTGGTAGATCTGAAGAGCATTCCCTCAGGCCAAGGGCCTCTTTGTTGAGATGATTTTAGTCCTTGTCTTTTGTCCCTCCTTCCTTTTCCTAGAATAACCAATGTCCTCTTCCAGTGTAATTTAAACTTTTGTCAGGTTTTTGTGTAATGTCTAAGTAGCTGCAAGTACTTAAGATTTATGCAAATATATAGTATATTGGCCAGAAACAGCAGTAAGCCATATATATATATAATTTCCCTGGGGAACTTTTGAGTGGCTAGAATTGAGAACCACTGAGTTAGAATAGTCAGAACGAGCCAGGTGTGGTGGCGAACGCTTGTAATCCCAGCATTCCGGAGGCTGAGACTGGAGGATCGTGGTTTGCGGACAGCCTCAGCTACATACTGAGGCCCTCCGCAACTCAGTGAGACCCTGTTTCAAATTAAAAAGAATAAAAAATAGGGCAGGGGTTGTAGCTCGGAGGTCGAATGTCCCTGGGTTCCATACCCAGACATGCAAATAAAAAAAAAAGAATGATTCCTAATTGCCTGAGTCACTTGGAAAAGGGTGTAGATGGGTGAAGAAAATACGAATTGGTGGAAGGGGAAAGAATACTAACTGGACCAAGGAGTGTCTAAGCAACCAGCTAATGGTTTTCTTCAAAACCTTTCACACCATTTTATTCAGCCTCAAGGCTCTCTGCATCAGTTCCATTTTTTTTTTTTATGAATAAAGGAAACCAAGGAGGCTCAAGTTTACAAAGAAGTAAAATTATTTTCAGTCTTCCAAATCCCAGTATGTTTAATGTAATGGTGCCTTAAATTCCCCCAGGAGCACATTTCTCCAAAACTGTAAACATGGAGATGGCAGAAGGAATTGCTTTTATGTTCTCCTAAGAGAAACAAAGCAAAAGTCATTAACATACCAAGGCCTAAGAATTGTCAAAACCAAGTCTTGGAAGATCCAAAGTCTAGTCCTGCCACGAGTGAGGTCCTTCACAGCTCTTTCCATGTCTGTGATGAAAGCAGGTTCCCTCATTAGGGCCCTTACAGCTAAATACAGTCACAGGTAGACAAAACTAGACAATCTGATTGCTGAAGAGCATTTTATACAACCCTGTGAGTGCTTAATAACAGTGAGGACTACTTGTTTTTATCCCCCCCCAGAAAATATATTTTCTCTAGAATGCCTAATGTACAGTTTACGAACAACATATATGGCTGGGCGTAATGCCACACACCTGTAATCCTCAGTACTTTGCTCTTGGGTTCGATCCCCAATAAAACACACACACACCCACCCACCCATGGTGGGGGTAACTATAAGAGACACGTGCATTCGGCTGAGAATCGAAAATCACTAAACTCACTTACAGTAAATCTCTTCTCTGATTTCATAATTGGATCCTAGCTCTGGCCAGCAAGATGGAATAGGAAGTCTGTGGAGACTTCAGGAAGAAGTTTCCTTTGGTCAGACAGGAGACTCAAATGAAGATGGTTCTCTATTCTTTTTTTCTCTACTCTTGTGTGTGTGTTACTGGGGATGGAACCCAGGGTCATTCTACGTCCGAATTTCACCCCCACCAAGCCCTATTTTTTATTCTTTATTTTGAAACAGGTTCTCATCAAGTTGCAAAGGGCCTCACTAAGTAGCTGAGGCTAGCCGCAAACCCCGATCCTCCAGTCTCAGCCTCCCAAGTTCTGGGATTACAAGTGTGCATCACCACGCCTGGCAGTTAATGTACTATATTGTCAAGTTGTGATTGCTGGAATGGCTACCTACCATCTTGGGCCTGTGAGTGTAGCCAGACTGCAAGTATATGGAGGAGACAGCTAGTTATATCTGGGTTCTCAGTGCTGTTGTGGAGATCATAGACTGTTTTAATCTTAGAAGCCCACATCTGAACATTTGTTAGATAACTGTACCTGAAGTGCACATCTGGACATCTGTTAGATAACCAGTTCAAGTCGGTTTTCTGCTACTTAATACCCTATGATAGTGGTATAATTGTAAAATCTGTGCAGATGCACTCATTAAGTAGAGATTGGCATAGAAAATATTTCAAAAAGACAACTTCGAATACTTTTCCCCCCAAATGGAAATCACCATGGACCCCCTAAGGTTGGAGCATCACCTGGGATGAGTGTTTGACTCTTGTGGGGTTTGACGATGGCAGGCTAGTCATAGGCTGACTGAGAATTAGTCAGGCTTGTGCTAAGAGGGCACCAGACCGGCTTTAAATGCTGGAAGTGCTTTAGTCACTGCAGGTGGTCCTTGACTTGATTTAGAGTGGACCAGGCTTAGACACCGCCACCTGCCGAGCCGTGTTTATTTAGAATGTCTTACTGGTCAGCCTTTGACCAGTGCTGCCTTTCTCTAATCCCCCATATTCTCCATCTGCTGAGGTCCCTTTGGTCACTTTTTTTTTTTTTTAATGGTACTGGGGATTCTACTTCTGAGCTATACTTCCACCCCTTCTTATTTTTATTTTGAAATAGGATCTTGCTAGGTTGATAAGGGTGTCATGACTTGCTGAGGCTGTCCTTGAACCTGTGATCCTCCTATCTCAGCCTCCCAAGTACTGGGAATATATATAGGTTTAGAGGAAGAGTAAGACAAGAGGGTGTGTGTGTGTGTGTGTGTGTGTGTGTGTGTACACTAGGGATTGAACCTAGGGGCATTCTACCTCCAAGCTACACCCTCAACCCGTTGTTTTTGGTTCTGAAACAGGATCTTGCTAGGTTGCTGAAAGTCTCTTTAAATTGCTGAGGCTGATCTTGAACCTGCTATCCTCCTGTCTCAGTTTCCCAAGTATCGGGATTGTAAGTATGCGTCACCATGCCTGGCTATGTTTTATCTTTAAAGTAGCTGACGAAAGAATATAGTATAGAAGATTAAGAGCGTAGCTTGTTGGAGTCCCTGTCCAACCCAGGCGTCTGCATACAGTGGAACCCAATCTGTCTGCTCTTGTCCGTAAATTAGAGATTATAATACTACCTGCTGTACTGACTGGGTTATTAGTTGGATTAAATTAACTGATGTATGTAAAATGTTTAGGATAAATGTTCAAAGGTCAGCAACTATATCATCTAAATTGTAGTTATGTGTTCTAATATCAAGGTCCTTGTCTTGCTTGAAAATGGCTGCTCTGGCCCATAGACCGGGTATCTAACCTTTTAGCACTTTGTCTCCTAACACTGTATTTGTCTAGATCATTTGCAAGTAATCACGACTGACTTGTCAAACTCTTAAAGGCTTCCAAATCTTTGAGTGTAGTTCAGGATACTGGAAACTTTTGGAAATAACACTGGAAAGTCAACACCCAATGGTCTCTTGGGGGGGAAATACTTTCTAGAATTTATTTCTCATTTACAATGATTTGAAGGTGAATCTGTCACTTGGGCTGTTGCAGATGTAGTGAGCCAGCTGAGGTTTAAGCAGGACAAAAGGCTTCTCACCCAGGTAGCTGATAAGAGTTGATAGAGCTTCACGATCTGATCTCGGAGATGCTGAGATGGCAACATCAGTGGCTGGAGCCTTGACACACTTGAAATTTACAGTGATGCTCTTGGCGGACGCCCTGCATTGGACATGCTGGAAACCCTCACCACTTCATGGATAGTGCTTGTATTTGCTATGTAAATTCACAGTGAGAAAAAGAATCTGTAAGAGGGATTTTCCCAAGGGCTGTTAAGTAATTCTGTTTTGCACAAAGGAATCCTCAAAGTCCCCTGGACGAATTCCCAAAGAAGCAGTTTTGAATTCCGTGATTCTCGTAGCTGTCTCCTGCCCTGTGTGTGTGTAGGTAGCATCAGGAGAGGCAACGATGCTGGAAAATTGTGGTCGGCTAGGTTAGCATAAATCGTAAGATGAGGGTTAACTCAGTTTCCATTCGGCCACAGCTGACAAAAAATAGTGGCTCCTTTTGGCACTTCAGTAAAGTTTGACTTTTAGGAATATAACAAGACCTTGTCCTGTGGGATTCAGTGATATCTAGCAGTTGACTTTTGATATCATGTTTAAAAAAAAACTTCTGTATAATTGGCTTTATTTCAGGATTTGTAGGGAAGTGCTTAGAAATTCATAGATAATTCTGAGTTTCTTTTACAATTACTTTCAGAGCCAAATAGACAACTACAAACTACATTTGAAAAATGTTTCTATTTAAAATGGATACAATTTAAATAGTATTAGACTACTCTATTTGGGGGATTTAACTGGGGATTGAACCTTGGGGTACTCTACCACTGAAGTACACACTCGGCCTCCCCTGTTTTTTGAGACAGGGTCTCACTAATTTCCCAGCCTGGCATTAAAACTGTGATCTCCTATTTCTACCTCCCAAATATTGGGAGTTCAGGCATGTACAACTGTGCCTGGCTGTGTGTGTGTGTGTGTGTGTGTGTGTGTGTGTGTGTGTGTGTGTGTACGTTTTACTGGGGATTGAACTCAGGGGTATTCTACCTCTGAGCTACACCCCCAAAGGTCTCACTAGGTTGCTGAGGGTCTTGTCTAAGTTACTGAGTCTGTCCTTGAAACTGTGAACCTTCTGTCTCAACCTCCCAAGTGCTGGGATTACATGTGTGTGTCGCCATGTCCAGCTCTGACTTCTTGCTTTACTTTGTGCTAAATTCATTTGGGGCATTATACTAAGAGTTAATCAATGAAGCCAGGTGTGGTGGTGCATGCCTCTAATCCTAGTACTTGGGAGGCTGAACCAGGAGGATCACAGGTTCAAAGTCAGCCTTCATCACTTAGGCTCTCAACAATTTCGTGAGACCCTGTTTTAAAAAATAAAAAGCTGAGGGTATAGCTTGGGGGTAGAATGCCCACCTTTAATCCTCAGTATCCCCTTCCCCCAGTCAATGACATATGTTGTTAAAAAACACATTTTATAAAATGATCCCATTTCCCCATATCTAGAGAGATTAAGAACTTGTCCACAAACTGGGCGTGGTGGCACACACTTGTAATCCCAGCATTTGGGAGGCTGAGACAGGAGGATCGCCGTTCATGGACAGCCTCAGCTACTTAGGCCCTTTGCAACTCAGTGAGACTCTGTTTCAAAATAAAGAATAAAAACTAGGGCTGGGGTTATAGCTTGGAGGTAGAATGTCCCTGGGTTCCATCCCTAGCACCTCAACTCCCCCCCCCCCAAAAAAAAAAAGAACTTGTTCATATCACACAGCCTGGCGTTAGTGGACTTGGAATGTGGAGCCAGGTTTGTCTGACTCCTTGGTCACAAAGGCTGGACCGAGGTCTTCTGGTGGAATATTATAAGTCTTGGTCATGACCGGTGGGGTACCGCATGCTTATAATCCCAGCATTTGGGAAGCTAAGATAGGATGATTGCAGTTTGTGGATAACCTCAGCTACGTAGTGGGGCCTTTTACAACTCAGTGAGACCCTGATAAAGAATAAAAAATAGGGCTGGGGGTGTAGCTCAGAGGCAGAATGGCCCTGGGTTCCATCCCCAGTTCTATTAAAAAAAAAAAGTCTTGATCATCTGGAACGGTGCATATTTGTTAATCTAGTTAGAGTATTATTAGCTCAGTACAGTATAACTTAATATTTGGATTTTAAGGCCCCTTGGGATAGTCATTGTAACTAAAATTGATTCCTAATTTGTGTTTTAAATATGAACATTCAGAGACTGTGTCGATGGCAAATCCATTACACAGAACACAGACCTCCACCCTCACATACACTATTTCCTTTCCCTCCTCTCTCCTCTCTCTCCCTCTTTCTCTGTGGTACTAGGAATTGGACGCTAGGGCATTTTACTTTTGAGCCACACCACCAGGCCTGTTTTATTTTTTATTTTGAAACAAGGTCTTGCTAAATTGTGGAGGGTCTCACTAAGTTGTGGAGGCTGGCCTAAAACCTGTAGTCTATTATCTTAGCCTCCCAAATACTGGGATTCCAGGCATGTGCCTCCCGTAGGCCTCACCTAAAAGCCCTTTTGTGTCAATAGAATTAGACTTCTAGTGTTAGAAGAGAAAAACATTGTTTGCTGTGAGCTCTTAATATTCATATTCATAAATGTAATGCAAATGTAGAATTCTGGTAACCGTGGATCCGGTCGGGTCAGATGAACTTCAGGCAGGATCGGTTGGCATCTTGTGGTTAGCCCTCAAAGCAAACAGGAGGCATGGCCTGCCTGCCTTAATTATCCCAATACAGGAATGTAATTTATAGACATACCAAAGGATGCTTTTGTACTGAGAAAGCCTTAACATCCTTCTTTTAAACACACACACACACACACACACACACACACACACACACACACACTCACACTCTGAAACCCCTGGCACTTAATTCTGAGGGCAGGGCTCTCTTTCAACTCTGAGATGGACAGAAGTCACAGCCCTGGTCAGCTGCCACGGCTAGGCCGGACTCCCTGGTCCAACTAGAATTTCTTCCCTGTGTTTTCCGAGGAAGATGCTAATCCGGTGTCACTTAATACTTCACCGGTGAGTGTGACTTCTCGCTGGTTGACTTGTGCACCCACAGGCGCCTCCTGCCCTTGGGTGCTGGGGCGCCGCTTGCTCTCGGCGAGCCGTGGTGAGGTGTGTGGCTGGAGGAACTCGATTTGGCCACAGCAGTGTCAACTCAGGTCTCAGTACAGAATGTCTAATGGTTTCTAAACCATGGGGCGTTTCCTTTTATTTCTTCTGACTAAAGTTGGCTCTGATGTCATTTACTTGACACCTTGGGCAAATTACATAAACCCTCAGTGCCTCAGTTTTTATTATTAGTAAAATGGACATGGTAAGACCTCTACCTCTCTGTCCTTTTAGTTTTTGGGGGTTTATTTTCTTTGGAATCAGGGCCTCACTATGCTACTGCGACTGGACTCTTAAGTCCTCCGCTTAAACGATCCTCCTGCCTCTGCTCCCCAGGTGGCTGGGACTCTAGGTACAAGTCACCGTGCTTGGCTGGGTGGCGGCGTTTAACCCTCACATTAGGCATTATGAGACCTTGGAACCCTGCCTGACCTTGGTAGGTGCTCATTACTGTTGGAGTCTATCCTGACATCCTTTCATTAGATTTGAGCATAGTTGTGGCTTTGTCAGTAGTGATAGCAGAAATAGTGATATCACACACGCGCGCGCGCTCACACACACACACACACACACACACACACACACACTTTTCTTTCAAGCTAGCAGTATTTTGAAGCATGGAGCTGAATATAGGCCTCTCTGGTTAAGTAGAAGAACCCACCTGTGGTGTGTAGAAGTACAGCACAGTAGTGAAGTCCTTTCTGTAAAGTTTGGAAGACAAGGCCAAAAGTACTAGGGAGCAGAGTACCACTGACATGTCAGTACATTTGAGAACCTGGCAGATAGCTGTGCTTTTATTTTGTGAAACACAAGTCAAGGGAGATACTGCAGGTATGGTTTTTGAAGTCACTTTTACTCACTGTGTGGCTGTGAGCACCTTGCTTATCTTTCAGTCTGTTGACTTCCTTTTCTGTTAAAAAGATGGGTAGTAGTCAAATGTTCAGAATGTCGTTAGGAGCTGGGCGTGGTGGCACACATGCTTGTAAGCCCAGCATTTGGGAGGCTGAGGCAGGAGGATCGCTGTTTGTAGACTGCCTTGGCTACTACTTAGGCCCTATGTAACTCAGTGAGACCCTGTTTCAAAATAAAAAATAAAAAGTAGGGCTGGGGGTGTAGCTCAGAAGTTGAATGCCCCTGGGTTCCATCCCCAGTACTGGGGAAAAAAAAAAAGAAAAAGATAAAAAAGTTAGGATTAAATTATTTTTAAAGTATTTAGAAAAGTACCCGAACCATAGTAAATGCTATGTGTATTTGCTAGGTGTAAAAAAAATTAAGTATGTTTATATTGATACTGTTGATCGTGCAGGAGAGGTGTCAAGTCGCTGGGATGTAGCTTGAAGGTAGAATGCCCCTAGGTTCAATCCCTGGTAAAACATAGACACACACACACACACACACACACACACACACTCCAGCTATTATGGGATAGTTGCTAGATGTTTAATAGTAAAATGAGACCCTGTGTATCTGTGCCGAGTGTGGTGGCATAAGCCTGTAATCCCAATACTTGGGAGGCTGAGACAGGAGGATCTCTGGTACAAGGACAGCTTCAGCTACTTAATGAGATCCTGTTTCAAAATGAAAAGAGCTTGGAGTATAGCTTGCAGGTAGAATGCCCCTTAGCGGTAGAAAGACTCCCCCCAATGGTAGTTCTAGTGAGGAAGACATTACTTTGTGTGTGTGTGTGTGTGTGTGTGTGTGTGTGTGTGTGCGCGCGCGCGCGCGTTCCTGGGGACTGAACTCAGACATTCTGTCTCAAAGCTCCACCTCTAGCCCTATTCTATTTTGTATTTTGAAACAGGGTCCCACTAAGACCTCTCTAATAGGGCCACTCTCAGTTACCGAGGCTGGCTGGGAACCTGTGCACCTCCTTCTCAGCCTTCCAAGTACTGAGATTACGGGCATGCACCACCACCCCCGTCTAGATGACATTACTTTAAAAACAATTTCATTTCTGTTGAGTAAGTATGGGATGCCATGGCCTTAGCTAATAGGACTAACTACTAGTTTGGGGGTTCACAGAAAACTTCAAGGAAGTACATGCCGTGCACGCTGAGCATCCCTAACCTGAGATCTGGAATGCTCCAAAATATGAAACCTAGCTGGGGTGGTGGCACACACAAGTAATCCCAGTTCTTGGGAGGCTGAAGGATGGTAGGTTCGAGGCCAGCCTCAGCTTCTTAGTGAGGCCCTCTGCAACTCAGTGAGAACCTGTTTGAAAATAAAGTATAAAAAAAAATGGGACGTAGCTTTAAGGTAGAATGCCCCTAGGTTCAATCCCTGGCAAAACATAGACACACACACACACACACACACACACACACACACCCCTAACACTTTCTGAACAATGATGTAATATCCTATGTAGAAAATTCCATGCAATGAGAAGACTCCACACCATAGAACTTTGCTGTTTGCACAAAATCATTAAAAATATTTTATAAAATTACCTTTGGGCTATGTGTGCAAGGAATAAGTAAAACATAAATGAGTTTTATAGTTAGACTTGAGTCCCATCCCCAGAATACTTTATTATGTCTATTCAAATCTTCCAAAATCTGAAAACCCCTAAACAGTTCTGGTCCAAAGTATTTTAGCTCAGATATCCAACCTCTTGTAATCTGAGACTGGCGGGAGGGTTTGGGCTTCCCAGGCAAGGAGTGAGGAAGAGAAGTTCTCCAAGTCCAGGAGAAATGTATCTGAAAGGCCCGGAAGCCAGGCAGAGCGTGTCCTGTGGCTGGAGGCCGAGCTCAGGTGGGCTGGAGCTTTGGTGTGGACAGAGGTGCTGCCCAGCAGACAGGGCACAAGGGCCTTGTGAAAGCAAGACATAGATTTTATTCTGAGGACAGCAGGCCTGATGGAGAATTTTAGAATACACGATTGGCAAGATCAGAATTTCCTTTCAAAGATATTTCTCAGCATACATGCGTAATCCCAGCTTCTGGAGAGACTGAGGCAAGAGAACCACAGGGTTGGAGCCAGCCTGGGCCACTTGGACCCTGTCTCAACATAAAAAGTGTTGGGGGATGTAGCCCAGTGGTAGAGCGCCCTGGGCTCAATTCCCAGTGCCAGAGGCAGATTCCTTGGTATTGTGACGATGAAGGCAAATGGGAGGAAAGCAGGACTGGAGGTTGCGGTCACTAAATTGGCCAGAGGGCCGGAGACTTTGGTGGCAGAAGAGCAGGCAGGTTTCAAGGCTGCAGGCCGTGGCGGGTGGAGGTGGCGCCTCAATTCCTGGCTCTGGCAAGTGGGTGCTGTTGACTGAGGTCTCCAACCCAATGACTGGGTTTTATGGGAGGAGAGAATGGGTTTTGGCTCCTGATAGAGAGAATGAAGGACTTCAGAGCTGTCCGCTGGACATGTTACTCAGTAGTTGGTATCTTTTATGGGTGTGCATTTCAGAACAGGAACCAGAGCTGGACATAAAGGTTCTAGAGCCACAGCACGGAGATAGGGATTGATACCATGCAAGTGGATATTGAACCTGCCCAGAGAGGGGCTGCAGAGTTAGAAAGCCGGGTAGTGCAGGGCAGGCCTGAAGGACCATCCGCATTGAAGGGTGGGTGGAAGAGGAACTTGAAGACAGGCGCCGTGGAGTACACTGATGATACCAGTGCTTTGGAAGCTGAGACAGGATCTCAGGTTCAAGGCTGGCCTCAACAACTCAGCAAGGCCCCCAGCGACTTAGAACTGTTTAAAAATTAAAAAAAAAAAGTAGGAATAAAGTAGGGCTGAGGGTGTAGCTCTGAGGTAGAATACCCTAGGTTCAATCCCGCGTGTGTGTGTGTGTGTGTGTGTGTGTATGTATATGTATGTGTGTGTATGTGTAGAGAGGGAAGGGGAGACACACACACACATATTCACACACACACACACACACACACACACACACACACGTGAGGATTGGGAGGGGAGATTAGAGAGTGAATGAATCTGAACAAAATGGGTGAGGGAAACCCCAGGATAAAAGAATGTTTGTGAAAGCAGAAAGGAGGAAGCAGACCCTGCTGGAGTCCAGGTGACTTTTTGTTCTTTGGTGGTACTGGAGATGGAACCCAGGAGCATTGTACATCCGAGCTACACCCCCAGCCCTTTTTCTTCTTATTACTTTTTATTTTGAAACAGGGTCTCACTGAGTTGTGAAGAACCTAAGTAGCTGAGGCTGTCTTCGAACTGTGATCCTCCTGTCTCAGCCTCCCAAATGCTGGGATTACAAGCCTGGCCCACCACCACACAGCATCCAGGTGATAATGAATTAGCAAGACAGGGTCTTGGGTTATAGAGGGAAGAGAAGTGTAGCTGGTTAAGCCAAGTGGGAGCCCAACTGAACAGGAAAATAAAGGAGCCCAGGGTACAGGTAGCACTCCCAAATCACTTGGTTTCTGCGAGAGGGGAGGGGGTTAAAGGCTGAGTGACGGAGCAGCTCAGGGAACAAAGTGCTTCTTAATGTAGAAGCTGGGTGGAGACTGGGAGAGGGGGCTCTGCCTTTCTTCTGTTTAATAACAGGAAGCATATGCTAGCACACCTGAGCCACCTTGTAGAGCATGGTTAGGACATTGAGGAAGTTAGCAAGTGCTGGATTTATTTTCTTGGAAGATAGATTGCAAGATAGTTTTCAGCAATATTTTGCTGTCTCATGCCACAATTTTTTCTGATTAATACATAATATATAACTTGTTAGTTTTTTCTTAGTCTGTTTGAATTGGTGGGTCGTAGTGTGAAAAATACATTTTATATATAAAATATAATATATATGTATTTTTTCTTTTTTGGTAGAACTGGGAATGGAACCCAGGGGCATTCTACTTCTGAGCTACAGCCCCCCCCAATTTTTTATTTTCAAACTAGGTCTCACTAAGTTGTAGAGAGCTTCACTAAGTAGCTGAGGCTGTCTGCAAACCGTGATCCCTGTCTCAGCCTCCCAAATGCTGGGATTACAAGCACGCGCCACTATGCCTGGCTGATATTTTTCAATTAAAATTTTTTTTGGCAAGCTGGGCATGGTAGTGCACGCTTGTAATCCCAGCATTTGGGAGAACCTCGGTTCCCACACAGCCTCAGCTACTACCTAAGTAGTAGCCTTATAACTCAGTCAGACCCTATTTCAAAATAAATTTAAAAAAAATAGGACTAGAGGTGTGGCTCAGAGGTAGAATTCCCCTGGGTTCCACCCTCAGTACTGCAAAAAAAAAAAAAAAAAAAAAAACCCAAAAAACTTTATTTGGCACTGAGGATGTTCAACCTTCATCCTATTCTCCCCTCCCTCAGCTCTTTTTTGGTTTTTATTTTGAAGCAGGGTCTTGCTGAATCACTGAAGATCTAAGTTGCTGAGGCTGGCCTTGAACCTGCAATCACACCATTCCTGGAGTATAAATTTTGAACTGAGAAGAGGCAACGGGGTTGGGGGGCGGAGACAAAGTAGGCATAAAATGTCTGATTGTATCAAGATGCTTCTGTTCCTCTGTTTCATACTTTATTCTGTCTGTACTTAAAAGACCCTAATTTCAGGGATGGGGCGAGGATGAGATGAGAGAAGCTGGTTTTGAACTCCTGGGCTCCAGCGATCCTTCTGTTTCAGCCTCTGGAGCCCCGGTGACTGCAGGCGCCTGCCACCTTCCCTGGCTTGACAGTTCAGCTCTTGATATAAAACATACCGTGTATGTATCTTCGGTTATTGGCTTCAGTTGCAAGTGAGAAAACACTAAAGCCCGCTGAAGGGGGAAGGAGTTTGGGTTCCCCTAGTGCAGACCGAGGAGCAGTCTGCTTCGGGTGCCCCTGACCCCCGGGCTCGCTCTCCCCATTGCTTGAATTTTCCTCGGTTACTTTGCTCCCAGATTGGCAGTCTTTCCATGATGGCTAGAATTTAAGGCTGTCATTGTTCTCAAACAGGCAATTTTGACTCCTCCTACACAATTTATTTTTTTTTCTTTGTGGTACTGGGCATTTATCCCTGGGGTATTTTACTTCTGACCTACATCTTCAGCCCTTTTTATTTGAAAGAGGGTCTTGCTAAGTTATTGCACGCTGGCCTTGAACCTGCAATCAATCCTTCGGTGTCAGCCTCTATGAAGACCCCATCAGTCCTGGGCCCCTTGCCCAGTGTGGACCTATCACTGATACACAGTAGGTCACATACATTGGCCTGCTGAATCATGTCCCTACCATTGGGATAAAGAAACGTGTCTGCTTGGCTAGAATGCCAAGGCTCTCAGTAGAGGTGTAGAAGCAGAGATGACAGCAACTCCGAAGCTAATGTCTGGTTCAAAGTTTCAGTGATGTAATATAAAGATCTGGAGCTTGCTGTACAGCACAAGCCCTATGATTAACAATATCATATACTTAGAAATTACCTAAGAGAGGTTTGGGCTTAGTGGTAAAGTGCCTGCCTAGTGTGCAGGAGGCCCTGGGTTCCATCTCCAGCCCCCACCCTGCCCCCATTTTCTAAGAGGGCAGAGTTATACTAAATGCTCTTATCACAAAAGGAAAATGACAAGACACAGAAGGAGAGGGGAAAAAAACTTAGCCACAAATGCATTGAGAGTGATGGTGGCTTAATGGTCTCCCAGGTGTATCCTTATCGCTAAACATATCATTGTATACATACACTAAACCAAAAACCTGGTGTGCAAGACACAAGACAACTGAAACTTATCAAAGACTCCTATTAGATTTGTATTGATTTGGGCCTCGGTGCTGCGTGCAGCAAGCCAATGAGAACTCCGTGAAGATTGCAAGTCAGAGTAAATACACTTTCTATTTTTTTCCCATTGCTTGATTAATTTTCACCAGAATAAAGGGGTGGGAGCAAGGAAGTGAGTGGGACAAAGAAGTAAAAACTAGGGGCAGGTTTTGGGGTTCATTGTTAAGGTTGGCCCTATAATGAGGTGTCTGAGACATATATTTCACCACTGAAATGTAGAGTATTGTGAAAAGAATTTAGATTAAAATGGTTAATATTTATAACACTTGTTATAGTCCAAGAAGATATTTTATGTGTTTGTGATACTAGGGATTGAACTTGGGGGCATTCTACCTTCAAGCTACATGCCCAGCCCAATTTTTTAATTCTCTATTTTTGTAACAGGGTCTCACTAAGTTGCAGAGGACCTCACTAAGTAGCTGAGGCTGGTTGTGAGCCTCTATCCTTCTGTCTTAGCCTTCCAAGTACTGGGATTACAGATTCCTGGCTCTAGATATTTTAAAAAGTGACTTGCTGGTTTAATTTAAATTTGTTTATTTTTGGAGAATCTTAAGAAAAACTGATGTTGGTATAATCTGGCAAAGGGGACTGAGTTATTTTACATTCTTTTTCCTTTTAAACAAAGATGATTTTTCTTGATTCTAACTTGAGCTGATCTTCTTTCTAGTCTTTGTGGTTTCGTGTGTGTGTGTGTGTGTGTGTGTGTGTGTACACGTGTGGTTGTGTATGTGCATGCTGAAGATTGAACTCAGGTTTTTGCACATGCTAAAAAGCACACCCTCTACTACAGAGCTACACTCTTAGTCCAGGTTTTAAATTTGAGATCAATTAGAGCATCCTGTAAGCATTTAGAAAAGCTGTCTAAATAGCTTTATTTTCTCTTGAAGTATATGATAGTCTCTGGGAATATTTTCCTTCAGTTCCTGTTTTATTGTGTATGTCGGATAATAGCTAAAGGAAGAATTTGAAAGTAGGTCGGTGATCTGTTGATAGTTTTCAGTTCATTGATAATCTAGGGGAATTGAGATGGCTAAATTAAATAGTTAAGTCTGTAATCTTTTAGAAATGACTGCTGTGTCTTCAATGATGCGTAGAAAGGCCTGTCTGGCTATGCAAACTAGCCCGTTGATGAACAGCCCTACATCCAGGGATGGGATGTATCATTTAACCCAAGTTAGTAGCTTTTTGTTTGCTCTGACATGGTTAAGTGCCTCTTGGCATGGGCCACCTGAGCGTAGCAGTACTGATTTATCTTGACAATTCCTGAACAAAAGCGATTTTAAGAGCACTTCTTTGTTCATAAAACAAAGCAGCAACTCTAAAGACACTTGGATTTTGAAGACTTTGAAGTTTAATTCCAGAAGTTGACACTTCGCTGTGTAAATGGGTGCTGCAAGAGCAGAGTGTGGCGAGGGCCTCGGTCCCATGGAGAAAGCCGCTGTCAGTGAGGATTTGACCTCCGGAAGTATTGGAGGCCATCCTAGGATGAACGGGGTACTTCTCTTCCAGAGGGGAGGCACCTGCTTAACAAAACTCAGAGTTCATCTTAGGAAGAAAAATTCAAATGGAAATAGTTGACTTTGTGGGTGTACAATATCTGTCTGTGCATATTCTCACCATATTCTTTTTTTTTTTTTTTGTGGTATTGGGGATGGAACCTAGGGGCATTTTACCGAGCTACACTCCCAGCCCTATTTTGTATTCTCTATTTTGAAACAGAGTCTCACTGAGTTGCAAAAGGCCTCACTAAATAGCTGAGGATGTTTGCCAACTGCGATTCTCCAGTCTCAGCCTCCCGAATGCTGGGTTTACAAGCGTGCGCCACCATGCCCAGCTTCTCACCATAATTTAGATGTAACCAGTCTGTTTGTTTGAGATAAGTGATGACTTCTTTAAAAGGATTAGTCATCTTTCCACCTCTTTTTTTTTTTTTGTGTGTGTGTGTGTGTGTATCCATTTCTATATGTTGGGCTTGTTTAAATGAATGTACGTATAAAATATTTTTAAAAACAGTAGAATGCTTTTGACTTAGAGATGGTAGATTACAAGTCTGGTAACCTACTTACAAGTTTAGCTATTGTTAAACATTCTCGGAGATGTAGAAGGAACTTGTAAGTTGTTGGACCTAATCATGGTGACGTAGTAGGAGATGACAGGTCCCTCCCTCCAGCACTGACTGTGTTTCAGGGATTGTGTTAAGTGTTCACCTGCCTTAGCACTTGATTCTCACAACAATCCTGTAAATAACTAACTCTTACAATTAATACTACATTGCATCTTAGGAATCTGGCTTTAGAGGTTAAATCCCTGCCTAGGGCTACCCACCTAAAAAGCAGAGGACCTTGCTGGTTACTCTCAGAGCTCTTGATTTTCCAGGACAGGAGAGCTTCCTGATTGATACTGTTTCACAGATCTGATTCCGGGGAATTACCTGTGTAAACCCATGGGGTTATAATATGAACAAAGATTATTTTGGGAATTTTTATATTTTTCCAGGAAGTGATGGACGTGTCCTTTAAGCTGCTAAGAGTCATAGGAAAGCAAGTCATTTTCAGATGATCTGAACTTGTGGCTGTACTATTTTATTACAGGAAATAGACTGCTGTGTGCTTTTTAGCTAACTCAGAATTTTAAAAGCAATGCCCTTGACATAGAGGGCACACCGGTTGGGTGTTCATCTTAAAGGAAAATGCATTTCTTTTGCTGTCTGGATGCTTAATTATGATATTAATGCTGATTTGGACCTTTGCTTAAATCAACTACCTATTTCATGACCCCCCAATATTACCACTTTACTCCCCCCCCACACAAATAGTAACCATTCTTTTTCTGTTCTATATACTTGTATTTTCTTTGGTAATGCTATACTGAATATATTTATTCTGAAATACATTTTCTCCTGGTTTATCTTTGAGGAACTTGCTATTCAGAAGGCTAACTAAGCATTTGTCCAGGGTCATATAGCAAACTTAGATGATACCAATGTATACATTGCAGTCTCTTCTTTATAATTTACTTAATAAATACTGAATTTAGTTAATCTCATTTGCATATGGAAAGCTGGAATTAAAGTCCCCATCATCTGACTCCCACAAACCTGAAAGGGATGCTAGACCCTCCCTCACACTATAGATGAGATGTCATGCACCAGCAGCTGCTAACACATCTGCCGTCTCTCCTTTGTTGGCTCAGGAAGCTCCTGTGTAGTTTTGAGTTTATAATGAGGTTAATTTTCTTAGGCTTATTTGCAGTATTAATGAACAAATAAGCAGATTAATATATTTTTTGGTGGTACTGGGGATGAAACTTGGGAGCATTCTACCTCCGAGCTACACCCCTAGCCCTATTTTAATTTTTGTTTTTGAAATGAGGTCTTGCTTGGTTGCTGAGAGCCTCACTATGTTGCTGAGGCGGTCCTTGAATCTGCAGTCCTCCTGTTTCAGACTCCCAGGTGCTGGGATTACAGGCGTGTGCCACCATGGCTGGCAGTGAACTAATATTTGGAGGCATGATATATATATATATATATATTTTTTTTTTTTTTCCCCTTTTGGAACTGTTCTCGTAATCCTTCCATCGTCTTCATGAACACTGAAAGTTTGCTTCAGGATGAGAAAAAGCACCGAGACTCAACCATCTAGTGATTCACATTGTGTGAGAGTCCTCCTTGGAACTTTTTTTTTTGAAAGTTACAGCAAAGGAATGAATTTACAGACAATTTGGTAATTTGGGCTTTCTATTCATCTGCTACTACTAGTCCTAAGTCAGTCTTGACGTTCCTAAAAACCAATGAACCTCTCCCCTTGAGGACGGAGTCTGGTTTGGGTTCCCTCTCGGTTTCCAGCACAGTGGCTGGCTCATGGGTATTGGATAAAAACTTGCTGAGTGAGTGCCCACCTGGCTCCTGAAATATCAGCATCGGGAGTCTCTAAGTTCTGGAAAGTTAGGTCCGGTAAAGAAGCAGATGCCAGCAAGAGAGTATCTTACTCCGAGTCACTTACGCGAGTAACTTTGTACTGTATGTTGCTTTACAGCCATTCTTACAAATGTCTGATAAGTTGTTCACATCTGGTAAAAACGATCGCAGCCGTGATGCGTAGGGGGCGCGGGGGGCTGGAATGTGCTCACTGTTGCTTTGGCCTCAGTTGAGTTGATGGGTCCTCTGAACAGGAGGGACAGACTCTGGATTCTGGGTTGCAGCTGAGACAGTGCACAAGTACTTTGCCCCCCCACCCCCACCCCCGGGATAGAAAGGAAAGCTTAATGGGGGGAAAATGCCAATTTTTGTCTTTTGGTTGAATTTCTATTATTCCGTAATGCTTATTTCCATTTAATATGCTGAAAGATGTACACAGATTTCAGCCTGTCCTCATCTAGAGGTAGTGTGGGTGAATTTTTACAGTGACATACGATTAAAGGTGTACGTTATTGATGCTGAATTTTACACTGTTCACAACTGGAAAAAGACAAATGTAGTGATTTTGTAACACAGTTGCTTTGTGCGTTCTTTTTATTTTATTTTTTTCAGTACTGGGGATGAAACCCAGGGATATTGTGCCACCAAGCTACACCCCCAGCCCTATATTTCAGTCTTTCTTTCTTTCTTTCTTTCTTTCTTTCTTTCTTTCTTTCTTTCTTTCTTTCTTTCTTTCTTTCTTGGTACTGGGGTTCCTGGAAACCCTTCTACTTCCGGGTTACACTCCCAGACCTATTTTTTTAAAATCTATTTTTATTTGGAAACAGGGTCTCCTAAGCCAGCGCGGCTGGCTTCAAACCTGTGCAATCCTCCTGTCTCCGCCTCCCAAGCGCGGGGATTACAAGCGTGCACCACCACGCCTGGCCAGTCTTTTCATTTTTTTTTTTTTTTTAATATATTTTTTTATTTTATTTTTTTTATTGGTGCACTGTATTCATACATCATAGTGGGATACAAACTTTTGTAGACATACATGCACACATCACCCAGTCAGCCCCCACCCGATCCCCACCCCATTCTCTCCCCATCCCTCCTTCCCATGCTTGGCTTAGTGGTTGACATCTAGTATTATAGCAATTTATCCAGAATAAAAAATGATAATCTCACATAACAGTTTCATTTGTCTGATACCAAGCTTTTGATGACTTAAAGATAACATTTCAATATTTCTTTTTACTTTCTTTCTTACCAGAGAATTTTTTTTCTATTTTTTTAGGTGAAACTATCATATATTTATATATTTATTTTTCAGGAAAAAAATCTATCCTAATATGGAATATGGACTCTAGATACCCAAAATGATCTTGAAAAAGAACAAAGCTAGAAGATATATATTTTGATTTCAAACCATATAAAGCTACAATAATTGAAACAGTGTAGTACTATTCTAAAGGCAGATATATAAACCATTGGAGTTAAATAAAAGCCTAGAGCTAAATTCTTCCCTATATTGTCAAGTTATTTTTGATAAGGTTTCCACGAACATTTGGTGGTAGAAATAATAATCTTTTAACTAAATATTGTTGAAACATAATAATTACATGGAAAAGAATAAAGTTGGACCCTTACCTAATCCCATATACAAATATTAACTCAAAATAGTTAAAAGACCTAACTATAAATCTTAAGACTATAAACTTTTAGAAGAAAATCTGGGTCATTAAACCTCACAACATTGAAATTGGCAGTGATTTCTTGGATATGATTTCAATGGCACAGGCAACAGAAGAGTATACAGACTCCCTAAAAAATAAAAAAAAAATATTGTATATCCAAAGACAATGTAAACAGAGTTAACAGTTACTAATAGAATGGGATAAAATATTTCCAAATGCTATATCTGAAGGTATATTAATATTCCAACTAGAAATCCTAAAAATTAACAACAATAAAGGCAAACAATACCATTTAGAGATAGGTAAAAGACTAACATAAGTAATGAATCTCCACAGATAACCAATCTTAGTTGACTGTTGGATGGAAACTCTTGTTTCTCTGGTTCTGGTGTGTGTTACCTATTTCTTCTTTGTAGTTAATCTCTTTGAGTATTTTCTCTAGTGCTGGTTTTGAAGACATAAATTCCTTCAGTTTCTGTTTGTCTTGGAAGCTTCTTATTTCTCCATCTAATTTGATAGAAAGTTTTGCTGGGTAGGAAATTTTTGGCTGGAAGTTGTTTTCTTTCAGAGTTTGGAATATGTTACTCCAAGCCCTTCTGGCTCTCATGACTTGGTTTGGGAAGTCTGGAGTGATTCTAATTGGTTTGCCTCTGAATGTCACTTGGCCCTTTGTTTTTGTTGCCTTTAAGATTCTCTGCTTGGCTTCCACATTGGTCATTTTGACAATGATGTGGCGTGGGGACCCTCTTCTCCGATCCTGTCTAAAGGGAGTTCTATAAGTTTCCTGGACCTGTGTATCAACCTCTTGCTCTATGTTTGGAAAATTTTCTGCTATTACTTCCTTGAAGAGATTGTTGATCCCTTTGGTTTCACTTTCTTTTCCCTCCTCTATTCCAATTATTCTTAGGTTAGCTCTCTTAAAATGGGCCCATATTTCTTCAATGTCAGATTCCTGCTGTCGGATATTTTTTCCTAGATTAGAAACTATGCGTTCATTGGAATAATCATCTTCTAAGAGCGAGATTCTGTTCTCCATGTGGTCTAATCGGTTGTTTGTGCTTTGAATTGAGGCCTTTACTTCATTAATTGCATCCTTTATCTCTTTTTGGCTCTCTCTGAGTTCTTTTCGAAGCACCTCTATTATTTCTACAGTTATTTTCCTGATTTGATCTTCTAGAAATCTCTGATTTTCTGTTTTATCGGGTTCTGATGTTGTGGGGTTGTGGGCATTCATTGCTCCAGTATTATTCCTCTTTCCCATGATTTCGGAAGTTTGTGCCTTCTCTGGGTTCTTCCCTTGGGTCACTATGACTTCACTTAAGGTGTTCTGGATCTCGAGTCAGTAGTATCTCAGACCCCACTACTCCTTTACTGGGTTGTATCACAGAGTCTCCGACCCAGAGAGTCGATAGAGGCTGCTTTAGACTGTGGGGGGTGCCAGGTTGCACGTTCTCCTATGGTGTGATATCTCTGCCACCGCCCCTCCCCCACTGGGTCAAGTCCCAGGGAGTACAGTACTGGGATTTCTCCTCTGTGGCCCGCAATTTGACTCACTCTTCTTGAATACGCAGATGTAGCTGTACTGGATTCAGTGAATTCTCTGCTGCTGCCGCCGGTGGCAATATGGCGCCGCTGCTACGCCCTCGGCCGTGAGGCTGGCATATTTCTTCTTGGTTTTGATTTCCACCCTGAATCCCTGCGGCGTGTGCTGAGCTCAGCCACTGGGAGCTTTAGATTTTACCTGTGGCAAGAAATCCCGCCTGGCTGTTCCACAGCGGCTCACCTCGGCTTGCTGTAGCCGTCCGGTGAATTTGCTGCTGCCACCAGCAGTATGGCGCTGCTGCCGCGTCCTTGGGCGTGAGGCCGGTGTATCTCCTCTGTGGCTCTGAGTTCTGTTCTCAGTCAGTTTTCTCTCTGGAGCCTGGTGATTTTTTTGTTTCTCTGGTGATGGTGTTTTCTGGCTATGAAAGGCGCTGATTTTGTGGTAATGGAGATTGGTTGTTAGCGGGGCTCTTAAGCCCCGCTTTTCTCGGTCGCCATCCTCCCGGAAGTCCGTCTTTTCATTTTTGAAACAGGGTCTCACTGAGTTGCAAAGGGCCTCGCTAAGTAACTGAGGCTGTCCACGAACTGGGATCTTCTGGTCTCAGCCTCCCGAACACTGGGATTACAAGCGTGCGCCACCATGCCCGGCGTGTTGTGCATTCTTTTGTTAGATTTATACTAGAACAAAGTCCCTGAAGAAATATTAGTCTTTTCAAAAGACAGCTGTAAAAAAAATTCCTAAACAGTGATACAATACAAGCAAATTTATTAAGCAAAAAGAAAGCTGTAACATTAGAAGTATTTGTTATTTTAAGAACAGAATAACATTTTGTTCTTATGACATATCATTTTGTTCTTATTAAAATTTTTTACTTAAGTTTATTTTTACTACTTAAAGCATTTTTGTTACATAACCCATTCTGTGATAAACCCGATCTGGACTTTCTGCGCGTATTGCATCTCTTCCCAATTAATTTCTCCTAGAAAATTGCAAGGCCTCTTGCATTTTGTCTCACTGTTGGTAAACAGGAAAGGACTCTGGCTGTAAGAATACCAGTACCATGCTATCAAGAAGAAAGAGGGCTCTTTCTTTCTTTCTTTCCTTCCTTCCTTCCTTCTTTCCTTCCTTCCTTCCTTCCTTCCTTCCGGGTCTGGGGATGAGCCCAGAGGTATTTGACCTCCGAGCTACACACCCTGCCCAGTTTTTTATTCTTTATTTTGAAACAGTGTCTCACTGAGTTGCAGAGGGCCTCGCTAAATAGCTGAGGCTGTCCGCGAACCGCGATCCTCTGGTCTCAGCCTCCCAAATGCTGGGATTACAAGCGTGTGCCACCACGCCCGGCCTTTTTTTTCTTTCATACTGGGGATGGAACCCAGGGGCATTCTACCTCTGAGCTAAACCCCAGCCCTGTTTTTTATTCTTTAAAACAAGGTCTCACTAAGTTGCAGAGAGCCTTACTAAGTAGCTGAGGCTGTCTGTGAACCTATGATCCTCCTGTCTCAGCCTCTTAAGTACTGGGATTGCAAGCGTGTGCCACCACGCCAGGCTAGAAGGCTCTTTTTGAAACTGGACTTCATTGGCGTTTTCTATGGCAAGCTGCTGAAAGTGTTTTAGGGACTTGCTTTACTTTTATATAAACACATACCATAGATAATTAATTGCCCTCTTGTCCTCACATAGAAGATACTTTATTTGTTCATTTTAGAACCTGGACCATCACTAGGTGATGTGGTCTAGCTAGGTGTTGTGGTCCAAGCTGATTGTATTATTTATACCACTTATGTGTTAAGGAACAATAAATACATCAGTAATGACCAGCTGCATGTAAGCAGTAGAACGTGTCTTCCATTCTTGGAGAGTAAGCTTTGTTGAGGCAAGTGTTTATCTTACAGTCTAGTACAGGTTGGTACTAATCTATTACCTGAATGAATGAATAAATGGTACTAGATTATCAGACTAAGTTTCTTTCTTTTTTTGGTGGTACTGGGGTTCCTGGAAGGCCTTCTACCTCCGGGCTACACTCCCAGACTTATTTTTATATTTTTATTTGGAAACAGGGTCTCTTAAGCCAGCGTGGCTGGCTTCGAACCTGCGTGATCCTCCTGTCTCTGCCTCCCAAGCGCAGGGATTACAAGCGTGCGCCACCATGCCCGGCTAGGTTCCTTTTTAAGACTTTATTTCCTCCAAAGTCTCCCTTGGGAGCCAAGTTCTCTGGCTTTTGTAATAAATATTTTTTCTTTTTTTATTATTTTTTAAAGAGTCTCACTAAGTTGCTGAAGGTCTTTGCTGGCCTGGATCCTCCTGTCTCAGCCTCCCAAGCGCTAGGATTACAGGCGTGCGCCACCACGCCAAGCCAATAAATATATTTTTTTAAAATGTCAGAAAAAGATCTTGATTTGCTAACTTGATTATCTGAGGGCCAACTGATTGGGGAATTAGATGGTCGGTCAGAAGAATGGAAAGACTGTCTCCTTTGTGGCTGGTGTCTCTGTAACGATTAAGCACTTGGAAGTCCTGGGGAGGCCCTGCTGGCCTGTGGATGGCAGGCAGGACTTTCAGTGGCCGAGAGAGGCCAGTTCCTGGCTGTGTGTGTATTACAACAGCTTGCGTGCGAATTTCTCCCTCCGCTGGGCCTTGGCCTAGAAGAGCACATAAGTATCAATTTCTGAGAGGCAATTTGTTTTTTAGGTTAGGGTTAATCTGTTTATGGTATCTTGGAGTTAAATTAGTTTAAAATTGCTAAATCTTCTCTAGGGTTTTCCCCCTTTTAATACTAACCTCTTCACTGACCACAAGTGTGTTCCCTGGGTGTTTTGTTTTAGAATGTGGCCTGTTAGGTACTTTCTGGGTGAATGTAGCAACAGCGTTCAATTCAAACCACATGTGAGTCTTCTGTTGTTTTAGTGGTTCCTCTCTGATTGAAAATTTGAGATTTGGATTGAATTTTCCTTCTCCGTAGGAGAAGCAGTGATCTTTCCGTGTATACAAGGAGAGCTCTTGTTGAAGAGTTAGCAATTGTGTCAGGCTTTTAAATGTATTCCCATAAAATGCAATCACCTGGGATCTTGAAACAACAGTGCACAGTACATTTTGGGAAGTCTGTCCGTCTGGAGTATGTGGGAGACTTTACTTTTCATAATATTGAACTCTTACGATTTGGGCTGACCGGTGCTCAGCAAGTTTAAAGGCAATTTTAAGAAGGCTTTACTAACTGGACTTGGTGGCTCAAGCTGTAATTCCAGTACTTGAGAGGCTGAGACAAGAGGACGTCAGGTTTGAGACCAGCTGTCAGCAACTTAGACCATATTTCAAATAACAGATAAAAAGAGCTGGGGGGTAGCTCAGAGGTAGAATGGCCCTGGGTTCATTCCCCAACACTACACACACACACACACACACACACACACACACACACACACACACACACAACTACATGCTTAGAATCCTAGTACTTGGGAGGCCGAGATGGGAGAAGAGTCAAGTCCTGAAGCAAAGTCCAAAGCTGAGGCATACCTGACACTGTCGGGAGGGCTCCCTCTGTGGGAGGGAGTGTGGGAAGTATTCCACGTCGGCTCGCTGGCGGTGATAGTGACTGTTTTTTTAAGGCATGGCGTCTGGCTATGTTGCCCAGGTTAACCCTGAGCGCCTGGGCTCCAGTGATTCTCCTGCCTCAGTCTCCCCTGTAGCCAGGAGTGTAGTCCAATAGACCATTCCTGGCTTAGTTATAGTGACTTATTTATTTCTCTTTGTGGTACTGGAGATGGAACCCAGGGGGCATTCTACCTCTGAGCTACACCCCTAGCCCTATTTTTTATTCTTTATTTTGAAACAGGGTCTCACTGAGTTGCAAAGGGCCTCACTAAGTAGCTGAGGCTGTCCATGAACAAGGATCCTCCTGTCTCAGCCTCCCAAATGCTGGGATTACAAGTGTGCGCCACCATGCCTGGCTAGTAATAGTGACTTTTGGCTAGAAACCACTAAGCTATAGGAAAATTTTCAGTAGCATATTCGTCCACTGGGAATTTTCTTTTTTCTTTTTTCATACTGGGGATTGAACTGCAAGGGCATTGTACCTCTGAGCTACCCTTCTGTCCTTTTATTGACTTATTTTTATTTTATTTATTTTTTTATGGTACTGGGGATGGAACCCAGGGGCATTGTACCTCTAAGCTATACCCCTAGCCCTATTTTTTAGTCTTTTTGTTTTTTGAAACAGGGTCTCACTGAGTTGTAAAGGGCCTTACTAAGTAGCTGAGGCTGTCTGGGTACTGCGATCCTCCGGTCTCAGCCTCCTGATTGCTGGGATTACAAGCGTGCGCCACTACGACTGGCCTTTATTTTTATTTTGAAACAGGGTCTCACTAAGTTGCTGAGGGCCTTGCTGAATTGCTGAGACCGGCCTCAAACCTGCTATCCTATGGTCTCTGCTTGTCAAGTACTGGGATTATAGGCATGCACCACTGCACCTGGCTGTGTAAGGCATTTTTAAAAAGGTCTTTAAGTCAAGATCAAGACAGGACTTAACCCATCAGTCCCCAGTGCTTTCTGGGGAATGATGAAGTCGATGGGATGGAGTTCCATGAAACCAGCATCTGAGGCCCACATCCTCCTGTGACTCCTGATGCGCTTCTGTGTACACGTGCTCGGACACTGCACAGTGACCACATTAAAGCCAGTCCAGCTGCAAAGAAATGCGTTCAGCTTTGTTTAAACACACTGATTCCCAAGTTTATTTAATCAGGACTTCTCTTATAAAAAAACATTGTGGTATTTTTTTTTTTTTTTTTTTTTTTACTTCTCAAAGGACAAAGATTCATCACAAGAAGTTAAATTAATATTTACCAAAGTCTGCCGGTGGAATGTAAGTGAAGGCTTCACGTGTGGCTGCGGAAATCGAGTTTTTTCTTTGTAAACCAGTGTGGAAAAAAATGCATGGGAACTTAAACCGCCTGCAAATGTCGTGTCAGAATTTTGAAAAACAGAGAGGACTGAAATTGACCTATATAATGCCTTTAAATAAAAGACCTCCATTCTGCTTCTATAAGAGAAGATTGCATATTTGTAATCCCAGAACTTGGGAGGTTGAGACAGGAGGATCGCAGGTTGCAGCCAGCCTCGGCTACTTAGGCCCTCCGCCACTCAGTGAGACCCTGTTTCAAAATAAAGAATAAAAAATAGGGCTGGAGGGCGTGTAGCTTGGAGGTAGAATGCCCCTGGGTTCCATCCCCAGTACCGCAAAAACAAACAAACAAACAAACAAAAAAACAAAAAAAACTACATAAATAAATGAAGATCGAGAATATAGCAAGAGGTTATCAAGACTTATGTTGAAAATAAAAGAAAAATACAACTTTCTCCTAACTTGTGGCTTTTGTTAGCTGGAATTCTTTCTTTAGGGGATGGAGGACTAGGGGTAATATTTTTAAATGATCAGGAGATGAGGTTTAAATAGAGAGTAATCGGAACACGCAATGATTGGATATGGTTTGTCACCCACGGCCATGTATTGGGGGTTCAGGTCCCAGTGTGGTGGTGTTGAGATGTGGGCTCAGGTCCCAGTGTGGTGGTGTTGAGATGTGGGCTCAGGTCCCAGTGTGGTGGTGTTGAGATGTGGGCTCAGGTCTCAGTGTGGTGGTGTTGAGATGTGGGCTCAGGTCCCAGTGTGGTGGTATTGAGATGTGGGCTAAGGTCTCAGTGTGGTGGTGTTGAGATGTGGGCTCAGGTCTCAGTGTGGTGGTGTTGAGATGTGGGCTCAGGTCCCAGTGTGGTGGTGTTGAGATGTGGGCTCAAGTCTCAGTGTGGTGGTGTTGAGATGTGGACCTTCAAAGGTGGCGCCTAGAGAGAGGCCTTTAGGTAACTGGGATGCTGCCCTTGGAAGGGATGTGAGAGCCCAGGCCCTCTGGCTCCCTTTTTCTGGCCACGTGGTCTTTCTCTTGCACCTGCTCCTGTTAGGCTTCCACTTGCTGTTAGGCCCTTTCAAGAACCTTAACCAGTTGTGCTACCCAGTCTTGGACTCCCAGCCTCCAAAACTGTGAGCTTTTTTTTCTTTATAAAGTAACTTACCTTGGGTATTTTATTATAATAATGAAAAAAATGGACTAATGCAGACCATCTAAGGAAGGGAGCAAAGATACAAGATTATATAATCATGAAGTATTTTATATGCGAATGTCCCCTTATTCCCACACTAAATAGTATAGGTCTTAGTGCATGAAAAATACATTTATTAGTTGGCTATTTCAGAATGACTTGCCCACATTTAATTGGTTTAGCTTATATATCAAACATAGAGTAGACACCTATATTTGGCTGGCTCGTGTCCTAGCCACTGGATATTCAAGAAAAAGCACTATACGGCTCTTGACCTTGAAGGGCTTACACTGTTGATGGAAGTGGCTTTCTCGGTGCAGTTGTACTGAGGGTGGCGTAGTCTTCTCCGGGCTTTCTCTCCTATAAACACCTTGCTTGCTCCCTCCCTCTACCTATTGCTACAGCCCAGTTTCAGGCTGAAAGAATGATGGCGCTCTCAGAGCATGGCAGAATTTACATTGCTGCTTTAGATGGTAAAATGTTTCTTGATAAGGACACAAGAATGGTTTGAGTGTCTAGAAATGCTCTGAGCCTGCTTTCAGAAGAACCCACTATTAGCATCAACTTGAATTGTTAGTAACTTAACTTGTCATATCCCTTGTTTCTATCAAAGCATTCTCCCTAATTTAAAAAAAAGGTTGGGATTTAGTGAATTTTACTTACTGAATTTTCTCAGAAACAAGAGACTTCAGCCTGCTAAAATAATACAATTGTCTGGGCCTGGTTGTACATGCTTGTAACCCTGGTACTTGGGAGGCTTGAGACTGGAGGATTGCAGGTTCAAGGCCAGCCTCAGCAACTTAGACCCTGTTTCTAGACAAAAAGTAAGATGGGGCTGGAGGTCTAGCTCATGGGTAGAATGCTCTGATTTTAATTCCTTCTACCAAACAAACAATGGACAAAAAACTCACAAAGAATTGTTTCTAGTAATCTCTTCTGCCAAGGTATGTTTTTGAAAGTTTTTGTTTAAATCTTGCAAGTGAGTCAAACTAAACTATGCAGTGTGATGTCATTGTTGCTCGCAGGAACTAGATGGTACCTTCAGGAAGAGCACCTGAAGTGTGCTACACTCAGCTGTTTCATTTATGAGGCATTTTCCCACCTTACATAATAGTTCTGGCATTTAGGGAAATTGTGCGGTAAATGTTCTTGAGGTACAAGGACAATGCAAGTATCCATCATAGCCCCTACTCATAAACACAAGGTTATTATAGTTCCCGGTTGTGCCTGGCTTTAATCATATGCAAATGTTAAAATCAGCTATGCCTCCAGAACTTTATTTCGAATAACGTGCCACAGAGGTTCTCTACCTAGTATATTCCATGCTAGCGGCTACTGTTCTCCTGGCACCCCTGCATGGTAACAGGTCCTTTCGGCAGTGATGATTAATACTGATGATGATTACCCTGAGGATCCACGAAATCCTCCTGAATCATCACAGATGAAATTATTAGCTTCTAATTGTTTGAAAATTGGACATGTATTTGTGATAATTGTTTCCTGTGGGCTAAAATGCCTCCTTTCCTGATCATTTCAGGCAGAAAACTGTAGGAAGCTAGGGATTAAGAAATATGTTGTGGGAGGGAGCAGGAGAAAGAGAACCCGGAGAGTCTACCACCTTTCTCTATGGGATAAGGAGGACATTTTTGGTCTAAGGATAATTAAAATGGGGGTTATTGAAAATTCATTCTTTCATGTACATGTTCCAGATAACAATTTAATGGGAAAAATTGGAGAAAATCGGAAAGGGAAATCATATTGTGGAGATGCTGTATTGTGTGGTGTGAGGCAGGGTCTGGCTGAGTTGCCCCGGCTGGCCTTGAGCTCCCGGTCTCGGTGATCCTCCTGCCTCAGCCTCCAGAGTTGCTGAGACTGTAGGTGTGCACCACCACCCCGTGTGTTTTTACACCAGTCATTTCTCTCCATCCCTGCGCCACCACCCAAGGCCATGTGTCACCCGGCTGTAGAATGATTGACGTAAAGGCAAATCCACCTCTGTTTCGAGCTGACTTCCGATCTGTGGAGTCACTGATGTAGTAGCGTTTATCACAATGCTTAGGGACTATGGCCCTTATTACATTGTTTTATGGCTTTATGTCTGTGTCCTGTGTTTAGCTTATAGTCATGTGGTATAATTAAAAATCGTAGCCAGTATTTACTGGGCACTTACTTTGTGCAAAGCTATGAGTACTTGACTTGCAAAGGATAGTTTATATTTTTGACCTGCATTCAAAAATATACTAACCACATACTAGCTCTGTGACCTTGATCAAGGCACTTAGCTTCTCTGAGCCTTTAGGGCCTTTTCCTGCCCAGCAGGATAAACATAGCAAAGTATCACAGACTGGGCGACCTAAACAATAGAGTTGTATTTTCTCACATATATGGAGGCTTGAAGTCAGGGTTTCAGCAGAATTGGTTTATTTTGAAGTCCCTCTCCTTTGATTTCAAGTGGTAGTCTTCTCATCGTCTGTGTTTGGCAGCTCTCCGTTACTATCACAGATGCCTGGGATAATTGGCTTTTGAAGAAGAAAGGTTTGTTCTGGCTCCCGGTTTTGGAGGTTTCAGTACCTTTGGCCCTGTTACTTTGGTCCTTGGGTAGCACAGTGCATCGTCGTGAGAGTGTGTGGTGGAGGAGGCTGCTTCCTGCTCTGTTTTTGAGGGTCTCGCCTCAAGTTACCTACAACTTCCCATTAGGCTCCATTGCCTCCCAGTAGCATCACACTAGGACCAAGCATTTAACCCATGGGCCTTTGGAGACATCCTAGAGCCAAGCTATAGCAGTCTGTTGTGGTTTGAATGTGCCCTCAAAATATATTTGCTAGAAACTTAATTCTTAGTACCAATTTTTTTTTTTTTTTTTTTTTGAGGGGTGGATTGGATCATAAGAGCAGAGTTCCCAAGAAGGGATTGTTACAGGAGTGGGTTCCTGATAAGAATGAGTTCTGTTGGTTCTCTTTCCCTCCCCACCATGTGGTCTCCTTAACCTTGAGCTTTCTAGCCTCCAGAATGGTACAAATCTGTGATCCTTATCAATTTCCTACTCTCAGGCATTCTGTTATAGCAGAGTAAGAGAACTAAGACACAGTCTTATCTCTGTTACTGTTTCTGTGTCTTCTTATCTCTTTATAAGGACACCAGTCATACTAGATCAGGCCCATCCTAAAGAACTCATTTTTAACTTATTTACCAATCTCAAGACCCTGTGTCCACATTGGGGATTGGTGGGGGTTAGGAATTGAACATGAGTTCTTAAAATCCACACTTCAGCAGCCCAGACAAAAATGCTACGTGCTCCAGTATTATTGCATTGTTGTGAGGATTAAATAAAATTCTAGATGCAAAGGTCTACACAGGAGCTTATGCATACTTAATATTAACTACCTCCTTGCTGGAGCTGGGTAGAATCTTTGTTTTCTTTATAATCAACTTAAGCATAAAAAACAAATGTTGGTGAATTATATTTTGATTATTCTCATCTCCTTTTCATGATTCTCATCTCCTTTATCTCCGGTCCTGCCACCCAATGAGTAATTTGCATTAGGACTAATTGGAGGTGATCTCTCCTGAGCCATATACCCTGCTGCTGCTCTCTGCCCACCAGGACATGCCGTCTACTTTGAAAGCAAGCTGAGAATTTCCTCCAGCTGGCAGGAATGCCTGAGACGTTTCCAGAGAGCAGCAGGGGACTTCAGCTCCTCTCTCCCTAGACTCTTTCCATGTTTCTACCTGACAGCGCTTTGTATCTGCCAACGGATACTTTGCAAATTTCATGGTTTGTGGGTCTTTTTTGTTATTTTTCACTTTGCAGCACTGGGTCCAATCCAGGGTCTCACACATACCAGGAAAGCACACTGTCACTCCGCTACCTCCCAGCCCTTTTGGTCTTGGGGTTCGTAAACCCGCTCTGCTTTTCTCCCTTCTGTTCAGTATTTTTTTTCCTTTTTTAAATTTTTTTCAGTACAGAGGCATTCTTCCTTGGAGCTACATCCTCAGCCCTTTTTATTTATTTATTTTGAAACAGGGCCTTGCTAAATTGCCAAGGCTGGCTTTGAACCTGCAATCTTCCTGTCTCAGCCTCCCCAGTGCTGGGATTACAGGAGTGCTTTATCATACCCAGTTCTTATTTTCTTTCCTTTTGGTGGAGTGGGGGATTGAACCCAGGGCCCTGTGCATGCTAAGCACAAGTTCTCCCGCTGAGCTCCAGACCCAGGTTTGTAAATTTTTTTTTTTTTTTTAGAAAAATTACAGATCTACACACAGAGCAAAATGGGATAGGTGAGCTTTCAAGAAAGTAAATGAGCACAAGCTTAGTGACTTTTCCTTTTAGCTCAGACTCGTACCGCGAGGCCCGTGTTCCAGGTTAGCAGGCTGCCTTTTCTCCCGGAATGTGTGTCTCAGATGTTTGACAAGGCGTGAGCAGTCATCTATCACCCAGAGAATTCCAAATAAGAGCGAGTTTACACTCCTCGGGTATAAATGGTCACAAAGTCCTTTAACTTGCTCCCTGGCAGGGGAAGATATGTATTTTCTAAATATTATTATGAAGAGTTTGCAGGCGTTTTGGTGGCTGGCGATGGAAAGTCGCCGCAGCGTTCTCTGGAGCTGAGCAGGGTTGCTAAATGTAGTTTTCCAGCTGGAGCCTGGTTTCCTGCAAGCTATTCTTGGTGTGGTGGATGAGCGCAGCTGTCCCTATCTCTTAATATTTCAGCTGGAGTCATGGGTGGACGGAACTGATTAGGATTCCAAGAGCAGCGCACATCGGCAGCTAGGTGGAACTCTTAGAATTTACCAGGGAAGATTTTGACAGAATTCATGCATTCTGGACTTAAAACACTCAGTGCAAAATATCTGAGTGAATGTCTTCTGGATTTTGCTTTAGTTTTCTTCTTATTAAGCTGTTAAGGCTGGACATGGTGGTGCAGGCCTGCAATCCCAGCACTGGGGAGGTTGAGGCAGGACGATGACAGGTTTGAGTTCAGCCTGAACAGCTTAGTGAGTCCCTCAGCAACTCAGACTCCATTTCAAAGTCATTAAATAGGGCTGGGTTTGGAATTAAGAGATGGAATGCCTCTAGATTTAATCCCTATTATCAAAAGAAAAAAAGAGTAAAATGTTTTATTAAGATAGGAGTCTTTAAAAATATCTAAAAATGTAAACAGACAGAGACAGACACACACACACACATAAAACAGAGCTAGGGATGTAGCTTAGTGGTGAGTATATGCTTTGCATGCATGAGTCGAGCAATGCAGTTTTCTTCCACAGGTATGCTTATTGTGAGTTCGTATGACTTTCCTATCACGAGCATTCATGGCATGTGTACTTCAAATACCTCAGAGCCAGGAGTGGTGGTGCATGCCTGTAATCTCGAACTTTGATCCTCTGTTTTCAGCCTCCCAAGTTCGAGGCCAGCCTCAACATTTGGTGAGTCAGCAACTTAAATCTTGTTTCAAAATAAAAGATAGGGCTGGGGATATAGCTTGGAGGTGAAACCCCCATGGGTTCATTACTCAGGGCTACAAAAAAGAAAAACAAAAAACCTTTACAGGGCTTCAAAGTAATTCCACCTCCATCACCACAGACTTGAATTTTGCTCTGTCCCATGCACCGCTCAGGAAAAGAAGTTGTATTTACTTCACAGGCAGAGAGCTTGGGCTGCCTAGTGTAACCTTTCCTAGGAATGCCGCCCTCCATAGCAAGGCGGGCGGTGGGAGGCTTCGTGTTTGAGGATTCCAGCCGCCCAGGGCCAGCCTGGGAAGCAGTGGTATGTTTCAAGTTGTATTGGGAATCACATCCCTCTGTGGGCTGACACACCGCACTCTGAGTTACGACATAAACTGACACGGTGAGGTTTTCTAGGGCGTGGTTTCCAAGGAAGGATTTCAAAACAGTCTGTTTTTTCATGGATGAAAAGTGTTAGAAAGCAGGCGCTTTGAGTCATAAAAGCCTTAAATCAAAGTGGAGTAGTGGAGAATCCCGGTGGGGTAAAGAGGAGACTAGGGCTCTTGGTTCCCTGCCTTGGATATTCAGAATATGAGTCAACACTTTGGCCTGCTTTGAAGCGAGGACACACTTTCGAGCTCCTGGAAGCTTCTTTCAGGATGGTTTTTCTTTCGTATTCATAGTCCTGATCAGTTCTAGAGCGTGGCTTGAAATAGGTTTTGCGGCCCCTGGAGCCCCACGTCTGTTCAGAGCATCGCCTGGAGAATCCAGGGCCCGGGGTGATTCACGCCTGGCCCTGTCTCCCCAGTTCTGTGATCCTATGCAAGTCACCTGCCTCCCTGTGCCCCAGTTTCCTCAGCCTTAAACTGGGAATTCAAAGGGGTGTCTTGAGAAGGAAGTGCGTTACTGTACGTAAAGCACTTAGGACAGAGCCTGGGATGCAGGTAGCTCAGCAGGTGTGTTGAGTGTCCCTCACACTGTAGTACGTTTCAATTCTATGTGTATCTGACCGTGGCCAGGCCAAGTTGATGTTCCTTTCTG